>NC_091117.1:70432500-70657500 GCF_040183065.1 Periplaneta americana | reverse complement strand
ATAGAGGACAGAAAAGCTATTTTGTGCGATTGATTTTCATGAGAACCAGCCTGTTATTAATGTGCAACGGCACTACCGAACAAAGTTTGATGCACAATTGACAATCCACCCAGTGGACCTACAATCCGTAAATGGTACACGAATTTTAAGGCAAGATTCTTCGCAAGCGGTTGTGATTTCATCCGTACCGACTGCAGTTGCTGCAAGCAGAGGACAAAGTGCTACGAAGAAATTTCTGCATAAGTATGCAGACTTTAATTCATATTTCTGGTAAGATAAACAGACATAACCTCAGAATCTTGGGATCGGAAAATCCGCGTACCTACGTGGAACTTGACTATAGGCTTGATGTGTGCCGTCTGAAGCCTTCTACCTCCTCCCAACTTCAAGATAAGCTTTGGATGTAACCTCTGCTATTGGTTGATTACCAATTATCTTTCTCACCTTCTCTGCCTGCAATGTTTACGTCGTCTGTCAGACTTTATGAAACGCAGTATAGATGTGTGACCAGAAATAGTAAGGTTTTAAACAAAACTTGGAGTGATTACAGACCATTGGCAATTACTGCATTGCTATTGCATTATTATTTACAGAGATAATGTATCGTGAAATAGGAGCAATCATTTTGGAATTGGGTAAATTCTAGATTAGCCAAATGTAAAATAACTCTTTTCTTAAGATTATTTCTTCAAACCTACGATAAAACAAATGCTAATGCAATATCAATAATTAATGAAATGACGAGGAAAATATATTGGTACAAATGGGAGACTGACATAGGCTATTTCCTGATTAAATGAGAAATATCATATAATCCCGCATTGCTTTTCATGATTGAATACGGACGGGTACGTTTCAATAGGATTACCATTTTTTTTGGTGTAACAACTACGGATTCCTTTATGCTATGTGATTATATAAATTCCCTTACAATCATCTCTCTAATTAAATAGACGGTATTCAGCGTTAAAAGTTTAAAAGCGAGAAAGATTTACCTCAAAATAATCTGATTATGTCATTGACAAACCAGAAAACCGTTGCGGATTCAAACGGATAGTTGTTCTAAAACATTTTAATCTTTTCTACATAAAAATGTAATCTTTCCTTCACAACAGATGAGAAAGAATTAGCTCCACCGTGTGGATGCTGACAGAATTATATTAATCTGCACTCTTTCCTGAAGCATTCTGCAGCTCAACACGTAACTGATGGCGGATTATTGGAGTCAGGAGTTTGATTCCCCAGATATGTTGCAAATTATTTCATTTTAATTTCCTTTATTATTTGCATTTAATGGATCTTACATCAGCATTGTAGCTCTGAGGCGAGGAACAAAGTCGAAAGTTATACAAAAGTATACATTAAATGGTAAATAGATTCATTCGTTTGCAAGCATAAGTAATTCATCAGTTGAGTAGAAGGTATGGAGAAATATTCTTAATTCTGTTCCGAAAATTTTCGCTCGGCCTTACAAAGCTTTCAGACAGAAGTGCACTGAAGACCGTAATATATGTTAGTAAACCTCCTTTTATATAACAACTGGGACAAATAGAGAGTAGACAGAAATCTAGCTTTTTGTCTTATGTTAAAATCATTAATGTTTTGATTAGCACCTACTAAACGCATGTTGATATTTAACATAAAACATCATAATGCAAAAATATACTCACAAGTTAAGGCCAATATCTTAAGTTCTGTCACTGCTTCACAACTACGTACATGCAGTATTGTAAAATCTCGTTAATTCGGACCCCAATAAGTCGGACTTCGCTTAATCCGAACTGAAAAAAAAAAAAAAAAAAAGAAAACCATGAGTTTGGAAAAATTAAATAATCTTATTTTGAGACCTACTTTTATACGTTAGATATGTGTAATTACAATAATTAGAATATTAGTCTACTCCTGTATTATTGGCGGCCGGGTAGCTCAGTTGGTAGAGCAGCTGGCTACGGACTGAAAGGTCCGGGGTTCGATCCCAGGTGGTGACAGGATTTTTGCTCTTTGCCAAACATTCAGAACGGCCCCAAGGTTCACTCAGCCTTCTATAAAATTGAGTACCGGGTCTTTCCCGGGGGTAAAAGGCGGTCAGAGCGTGGTGCCGACCACACCACCTCATTCTAGTGCCGAGGTCATGGAAAGCATGGGGCTCTACCTCCATGCCCCCCCAAGTGCCTTCATGGTATGTTACGGGGATACCTTTATCTTTTACCTTTTACCTTTTTACTCCTGTATTATTAAAAATGAAGAAAATTCATCAAGTTTGCATTAAAGTAATTAAACGATATACAATCAATAATATTATTATCGATTACATATTTTACTGTACTGCATAGTGTATTTAGGTCTATGGCCTTTAAATACACCATATTATAGTGTTTTGTTGCTACAAATGGAATTTTAATGCACTTTCTACTGTTCTTTTAGGTTTTTTCAGTTAACCCGGACCTTCGTTAAACCGGTCAACTTATCCCTCCAATTAGTCCGGATTAGCGACGTTTTACTGTAGAACGTAATACATATGAGGCTATCAAATGCAAAATTCGCCTTATCCAGGTAAAGTGATTTGTCAGAAAACAGGAAAAACCGTTATGGATATGGACAGTTTTGCATTTGATAGTTTTCTGAGCTCTATGCAAGAGGAATTAGACAAGACTTGCACAAACCGACTATATCAGTAGATAGAGAGCTGCAAGAAGTACATCATCCCATATGTAACTTTTTTTTTTTTTTTTTTTTTTGATAAGGCGAGGTTTGCACTTCATAGCCTCATATATATCATATATAACCTTTGTGATTCTGTAATGCTGATAACTAGGATCAGGAAGTTCAGTATTTGCATAATTTTTCTTGGAGAATATAACTATAATATGCTTACATACTGTCTATACAAAATATCGAATTTGAGTTTGTTTATTTTTAGTTGGTTATTTAACGACGCTGTATCAAATGCTAGATTATTTAGGTCGCTAAGATTAATGATAGCGAGATGGTATATGGCGAGATAGGGCCGAGCATTCGCCACAGATTACCTGACATTCGCCTTATATTTGGGGAAGACCTCGGAATAAACTCAACCAGGTAATCAGCCCAAGTGGGAATCGAACTCGCGTCCAAGCGCAACTCTGGATCGGCAGGCAAGCATCTTAGGCGAGTGAGCTACACAGGTGACCGAGTTTATTAAGCTTGGCTTTAGTAGCATAAATGTGAATATTTTCGTCATTTTTAAAACTCCATAATAATTATGTTGCATGCTTTAATACCTATATGACATAATTCTATGATTTTCTCCTCTAATAACAATTGATACCGTGCGTATATTCTGTAGGACCATTAAAAAAAAATATTTTACGTAAAATATTTTGGGCTAAGAGGGATGAGGTTACAGGAGAATGGAGAAAGTTACAAAAGACTGAAGTGCATGCGCAGGGCATGTAGCACGTATGGATAAAAAAATATCGACGCTCGCAACTGCAGAGGTTATATCAGCGTCGCCGGTGTGCCGGAATTTTGTCCCGAAGGTGTTCTTTTACATGCGAGTAAATATACTGGCATGAGCATGTCGCATTTAAATACAATTAAATGTCATCGACGTAGGCCGGGATCGAACCCGCAACAGCAGAAGTTTATCAGCGTCGCCGGTGTGCAGGAATTTTGTCCCGAAGGAGTTCTTTTACATGCCAGTAAATACTGGCATGAGCTTGTCGCATTTAAACACACTTAAATGTCATCGACGTAGGCCGGGATCGAACCCGCAACTGCAGAAGTTATCAGCGTCGCCGGTGTGCCGGAATTTTGTCCCGAAGGAGTTCTTTTACATGCCAGTAAATATACTGACATGAGCCTGTCGCATTTAAACACACTTAAATGTCATCGACGTGGGCCGGGATCGAACCCGCAACTGCAGAGGTTATATCAGCGTCGCCGGTGTGCAGGAATTTTGTCCCGAAGGAGTTCTTTTACATGCCAGTAAATCTACTGACATGAGCCTGTCGCATTTAAACACACTTAAATGTCATCGACGTAGGCCGGGATCGAACCCGCGACCTCGGGCACAGAAGGCCAGTGCTATACTAACTGCGCCACTCAGGGCGACAGAATAATATCAAAATGGGTTTGAGAGAGATGGGATGTTGGACTGGGTTAATCTTGCTCAAGATAGGAACAGATGGCGGGTTTATGTAGGGCGGCAATGAACCTCCGGTTTCTCTCAAAGCCATTTGTAAGTAAGTAAGTTTTAATTTATCCCAGTCTAAGATCATAATAATAGAACATTAAACGTGTATATATATATATATATATATATATATATATATATATATATATATATATATATATTCATTTCTCACTTGGCGCATATCTGACAATGCTGCATTGTGTAAGTTCCAAAAGCAAATTAATATGAATAACTTTAAATTTTCTTTCTAGATCAAGTATGGTGCTAATGCCGCATAATGTTCTAGACAACTTAAACTGTTGTTTTATCAACAGTAATCTCACTAGAGGTTTTGATTTATCTAGAGAAAATCAAAACTCGAGTAGGATTTAATTGACTATTACACGATTAGAAGAAAGTATATAAAGATTAGAAGTAACGAAGTACACCAATACAATAAAATATTGATTGACTTACGAAAATACAACTGTCTTCAAATGTATTATTGTACCATCTCAACATTACAAATATTACGCTAGATGCATGCTAGATGGCAGTAGTGTCTTTATACAGACACTGTAATGATTACTATTCAATAAATCTTAATATTAAACAATCTCTGATACGTGACTATCCATAATATCATATAGCAGAAGTTCTTTTTAGCCTCTCAGAGCAGAAGCTATAACATAACCTAACTAATATACACAAGTGTAGAAAAGTTTTAATTAACGACGATGACATAAAAAATAAACATGAATAATTTTAAAAGGAATAATTATTGAATGTACAATTTTCAAATTTGAATGTGGTTGGTGGTTCAATTGATGTTATATTGGACGTGTGCGTAATAGAAGTGGAAATCATTGATTTAGGCCTACATAGTGTATTCAACTTATTCAGGATTTCCGAATGAATAATTTTAAAAGGAATAATTATTGAATGTACAATTTTCAAATTTGAATGTGGTTGGTGGTTCAATTGATGCTATATTGGACGTGTGCGTAATAGAAGTGGAACTCGTTGATTTAGGCC
Organism: Periplaneta americana; assembly: GCF_040183065.1. Classification (NCBI taxonomy): domain Eukaryota; kingdom Metazoa; phylum Arthropoda; class Insecta; order Blattodea; family Blattidae; genus Periplaneta; species Periplaneta americana. The sequence continues at coordinate 70,652,312 of NC_091117.1, read as the reverse complement.
TACATGGTGTATTCAACTTATTCAGGATTTCCGAATGGTGCTCTTCATTTATTTGTAAATCGGATTTCAGAAAATGCATAGGTATGATCAGTGATTTTTATTAATTCTTGTTCTTTAATGCCAATGCGAGTCATATTTGAAACTGCTGTGCATCAACTGGAGTGGTTTATAATTATATATATATATATATATATATATATATATATATATATATACATTTTTTTTTGACGTCCAGACCAGCGCAGTTTCAAATGTTGGCAAATAAAGAAACAAATGCTAGGGACGCGATAAAATTAAACAAATGCTAGGGACGCGATAAAATTGTGCGATAAGCAGCCATGATTGGTTGAAATACGTCCTTTCGTACCGTTTTATTGGTCAAAAGTAGTATGACGTAGTAAGAGTGTAATAGTCAACAGTAATCTCACTAGAGGTTTTGATTTATCTAGAGAAAATCAAAACTCGAGTGGGATTTAATTGACTATTACACTATTCGAAGAAAGTATATAAAGATTAGAAGTAACAAAGTATTCCAATACAATAAAATATTAATTGGCTTACGAAAATACAGCAGCTGTCTTCAAATGTATTATTGTACCACTCAACATTACGCTAGATGGCAGTAGTGTGTTATGATGAGCTGTTTTCTTCTTATCAGTTGTGCCAACTATGGAATCTTCATTGAACTCTGTGGACGATTACTAGTCAAGAAGGCTTTGTTGATTCAGTTTCATTTTTATTAAAACATTTGCATTCCACTTCAATCATCCGGATCCCAGTAATCAACGTCACTTGACTGATGATTTTCAATAAATCTTAGTATTAAACAATCTCTGATACGTGACTATCCATAATATCATATAGCAGAAGCTATAACAAACATAACCTAAATAATATAAACAAGTGTTAAAAAAGTTTTAATTAGGGATGATGAAATAAACAAGAAACATTTTAATTAACGATGAAGAAATAAAAAATAAACGTGAATAATTTTAAAAGAAACAATTATTGAAAATATAATTTTCAAATTTGAATATTTTAGTGGTTGGTGGTTCAGTTGATGTTATATTGGACGTGTGCGTAAAAGAAGTGAACTCGTTGATGTACATGGTGTATTCCTCAACTTATTCAGGATTTCCGAATGGTGCTCTTCATATATGACCAGTGAGTGATCTTTATTAATTCTTGTTCTTGAATGCCAATGCGAGTCGTATTTGAAAGTGCTGTGCATCGACTGGAGTGGTTTGTAATTTTCTGTTGACGTCCAGACCAGTGCAGTTTGAAATGTTGGCAAACAAAGAAACAAATGCTAGGGTAGTGATAAAAATAAACAAATGCTAGGGACGCGATAATGGTGTAGTCAGTCTGGTTACAGCGCTTGCGTTCACAGTGACTCGCAGTCAGCAGTAATATCAATTAATGAAAAATATAACACTAACATTATAGCCTCAGAGATAAGAACTTTAATAATGAAAAGTGCCATTCATATTTGTATAACTTGGGTCAGAGGGCATACTGGGATAGTTGGAAATGAGAGAGCCGATGAAATGGCAAAGATGGCAGCCAACTCTGATGTGCCACTGCCGTACAATTTATGTCCGATATCCTATATAAAAAAAGTAGCCAAAGAACATTATATGCAAGAATGGAACGAAAGATGGGTCAATAGTGATAAGGGAATTCTTACAAAAGAGCTATATTTTCCAACGGTCTATGATCGTAATAAATGTACAGTAAAGTAATAACGCCAAATTTCGTACTGACACAGTTTTTGACTGGGCATGGAAAATTCGGGGAATACTTAAATAGATTCCATATTAAAGACGATGCAACTTGCATTTGTGGGGAGGAATCTCAAGATGTCAAACATGCATTATAATATGATTGTCCGGTCTTTTGCCGTGAAAGATACGAGCTTGAGTTGTTACTGAACACTTTAAATTATACATTTACCAAACCGTTAACCAATATACTTACCAACTCCAAATCATATAAGTATTTCATGTCCTTCTTGAATAGAATATTCGTGAAACTGTAAAATGTTAAATTATTCCGGGAAAAAATCGTATTAGTTCTAATCAAATATAATGAAACTGTAAGTCTTCAATTTCGCATACTATAATATTGCACTATTGGTTTTAATTTTTATTTTAATTAGGAATTTGATTTCTAATTTTGAGCCATTTCTTGTAATACCTGATTATTACCAATTGTTGTTACTATATAATGTATTTAATTCGTAAATTTTAAGCCATCTCTTAGTATAGCTATTTATTGCTTCAAAATAACATGTTTAATAGCTATTATATATATATATATATATATATATATATATATATATATATATCTTCCTATAACCATTAGATATAAATATAGAGACATTCCTTGAGGCTTTATAAAACGATCCATTCTTTCATTAAGGTGCATTCTTGTACATAATTCATGTGAACTGTAACCTTGACCGTAATTTTGTATTATATATTTTATTATTGTTTGTTGCTTATAAAATATGTATTTTGATGCCAACTATAACCCTAATATACCTCAGGGTAAAATAGGGTTTATTAAACTGGATAATAAAAAAAATTGTGCAATAAGCAGCCAGCTTTGGTTGAAAGACGTCCTTTCGTACCGTTTTATTGGTCAAAAGTAGTGTGACGTAGTAAAAGTGTAATAGTCAGTTGTAATTATTTAATGCTATTATAATCTTTTACTTCGTATTCTACCTCTGAAAACCAACACTTTGACTCTGTCTTTACAAGCCCGCACGTGAAATTTACTTATACGACTCTGTTCTATAATACATAACGGTATTGGTTTCGCCCATCGTCTATCTTAATGTCATTTGATCAAGAATAACGTTGTTGAAGGGTAGGGATATTAGTGAAACACTGAACGGATACGTAAGTATATTGAAATATATTTCGGCACAGCAACCATGTGTATTTTTTTCAGAGAGCCGTATATGAAGAAAACTTCCCTTTGTCTCGGTGTTCTATAAATTTCCATCACCTCAGGAGGTGTGGCGGCTACGTGAGGTTTAATTACAATTTACAATCCTCTGTTCGCATGGCACAAAGGCAACGGACGACCATAACGAAGGACTATATCCACGGCTGCATTGTGCACGTCTCTGATGCCAGTATATTGTATCAGGCCGATGCTGCTGGAGGGGATGAGAGTTCAGGTATCAGACTGTCTTGCATAAACAAACACTAATATAAGTCCTCTTTATATTTATCCTGAACGCATTAAATGATGTTCAACCAAACTCGCGCTTTTTTTGTCTTTAATACGGAAGGTACGTGAATGTAAATCTCATCTTCACCAAAAGAGAGCGACATTATTTTGCATACAACAGCTGAATATCTCTGAGAATTGAGATGGTTGTTCATATTCTTACATCTGTTTCGTTAAATGTATCCATTATATAAATATTTCTTGTAGTAATAACTATCAGGAGCAACAGTAGCAAATATAAATTATACTCGGAAGGAAATTAAACACAGAATAAATATGGGAAATGTCTGTTATTATTCGGTTGAGAAACTTTTATCATCCAGTCTGGTGTCAAAAAATCTGAAAGTTAGAATTTATAAAACAGTTATATTACCGGTTGTTCTATGTGGTTGTGAAACTTGGACTCTCACTTTGAGAGAGGAACATAGGTTAAGGGTATTTGAGAATAAGATGATTAGGAAAATATTTGGGGCTACGAGGGATGAAGTTACAGGAGAATATAGAAAGTTACACAACACATTAGGAACATTAAATCCAGACGTTTGAGATGGGCAGGGCATGTAGCACGTATGGGCGAATCCAGAAATGCATATAGAGTGTTAGTTGGAAGGCCGGAGGGAAAAAGACCTTTAGGGAGACCGAGACGTAGGTGGGAGGATAATATTAAAATGTATTTGAGGGAGGTGGGATATGATGATAGAGAATGGATTAATCTTGCTCAGGATAGGGACCAATGGCGGGCTTATGTGAGGGCGGCAATGAACCTCCGGGTTCCTTAAAAGCCAGTAAGTTAAGTAATAACTATGAAGTAAGCATTTATAATTTATCCACATTAAGAATTTTATACTGTTACGAAGACACGCTGTCAGATATATTTATTCGCCCGTTTTCATACTCTCTTTCGCTATCATAATATTAATACTCGATCACAACACGATAACACGCTAGAAATTCTACATCACACTTAATCTCTGTACTCCTCATCTTTCACTGTTGCTACCTCTCGTCACTGGAACTCTCTGCCGCCTGAAGTCAAGGGCTGCCCAACCTTGAAATCTTTCAAATCCAAGTTAGAAAATTATCTTATGATGAGTTGCCAAACTAACTTACTGTTATTAAAAGTGTTGTATTGCATGTTTCCACGTATTCAATACATTTCTATAGTGATATTTAACTTATATTATCTTTTTGTTTTCATATTTCCCGATAATATTATAGCTATTATGTGATAACTTGAGCTATATCTGAAATCATAATTTTCGTTACTGTGTGTACCTAAAAACATTGTGTTCTTTGTATGCTTTGCACTTCGCTATTTTATTATTTATTATTATCATTATTATTATTATTATTATTATTATTATTATTATTATTATTGCTTTATATTTTTATACTTTGTATGTATCACTTATTTTGACCTACTGTTCACATTATATATTATATTATGCATTTTCCTTTCATTCTATATGTTATATATTATTATGTATGATTTCCACTGACTTGTTGTTTACATTATGTTATGAACATCTACTTCAGTTTTGTTTCTAAAATTGTAGTGTACTTTACTTTGTAAATTTGTAGTGCTTTTTGTATTGCAGTTTTACTCCTGGTTGAGTGTTAGAGAAGGTCGAATGATCTCAACTCTGCCAGGTTAAATAAACCATTATTATTATTATTATTATTATTATTATTATTATTAATTGTGATGGCACTGAAAAACAAAATGCTTATTGTATGAAATTAATATTAATATTATAATGATATTTATGTACAAATATATTTATATTTTGATTTGTGTTTGATGTTATTTTAAAAATAGTAACAGGGGACTGATCGAATGAATACAGTTGCGTGAAACGTTCATATTGTTCGTGATTGTTATTGTAAGTATGGTTGGCGCTGTAAGGATGTTGGGATTGGAAATAGAAGTATAATACATGGATCATTCGATAATAATTAGTGGCAATAATACCTATATATATCATTATCAGCGGTAGTTATCATAAAGTGATAACAATGAGAAAGAGGTGCATCTGATGTGTGTTATCTGCAAGTTTAAAGACAATAATTCCATTTATAAAAAATTAGTAGTGAGTTCAGTTTCTAGACCGTTGCCTGTAGTGCTCGAAAGGGTTTAGCAAATACGGACAAAGATGCTTAATTAAAATTCATATTGCAAAAGGCAAGAATGCCTCTCAGAATACATTAATTCAAATGTTGCCATTAATTTTCGAATGACTCATGCATTTTTGTTTACATTTCACATTCTATCTTCAGGCTCCTCGCATTTAAATTTTGCAAACCTGAGATTATCGTTCGCTACTTCATAATCGCTTCATCATTCCATGAGGCCTATTATCGAGACAACATTGCAATTTATAGTAAAAAAAAATCATATCATTATGACGATATGTCAGAAACCGATGAATAGAATTACATAAAATTTAATTAATTTGGAAATTAGTACCACAGTTAGTTACTTTACAATTAAACCATGTTAAATTAACTCTTTAATACCTCACAGTTATTAACCATATTCGTGTACTTGTAATGATTTTTATTAAATCAAAATTAAGTTCAATACTCCACTCTTTAACCTTGACAACAACCTGAGACTGTTTCTCACCCCACATCATTTTTATTGATAATATCTACATCTAAATACTCCGAAAAATTTGAGTAATTTAGATATGCTATCCTTGGATATTTTAGTTTCCTTTATAATTCAAATTTCATTCATTTAATTTAGCGTTCTGCCCAAGGGCAAGTCTTTAACTGCAAACCCAGTTTTTCCCAATCTTTCCTATTTTCAGTCTTCCTTTTTGTCTCCTAACATGATCCCTATATCTTATTGTCGTCTATCATCTGATATCTTCTTCTATCCCGAACTCTTCTCCCGTTCACTATTCCTTACAGTGCATCCTTCAGTATGCAATTTATTCTCAGTCAGTGACCCAACCAATTCCTTTTCCTCTTACTCATCAGTTTCAGCATCATTCTTTCTTTACCCACTCTTTCCAACACAGCTTCATTCCTTATTCTGTCTGTCCACTTCACACGTACCATTCTTCTCCATATCCACATTTCAATGTCCACGTTTCTGCCCAATACAATGTCACACTTCATACAAAGCACTTCACTAGTCTCTTCCTTTTCCAGAGGTTCGCAGAAAATGCTCTTTGCGACGGTTGATCTGCGCTGCACGTTGGTTTCGCCATTTGCGACCGTCATACGTGTGTGTTGGTCCACGTGGGCGCCAATCACGATGGTTGCTCTCTCCTTCCTCTGCCGCGTCGTCGACAAAGTCTGGATCGCTTAGCTCAGCTGAGACGCCAATACACAATGCTGTCCCACGGTGGAGATGATCTCTTTTCAGGGACACTGTGGTTTTGTGGGTGAAGGATTTTAATGTGATTTTTGTCGATCACACGAACACAATGAGAAAAACCAAGGAGTAAAGTTCCACTAATCTGGTTTATTATTATGATCACGTCCCTACGTGAGTATGAACGACGGGATACTGGCTGTTTTCTTCTCTGTAATCTCGGCAACGTTTTTCTTTTATCTAACGCCTGTTAAATCACCACTACTATATTCCCGAGTAAGTCACGAACTCAAAACACGAAGTCTCCACTTTACCACTTCGTTCGGCTCAATGGCCGGGAATTGTATGAGCGCGTGTCTTGGTTCGCCCCACGTTTAAATACCTGCCGTGGTGACGCGCTCCCAGGACGCTACTTTTGTTTAGGCTAGCTAAAGCCATCGCGCGCGTTCCTCGACAAGGAAAACCCACGCTAGAGTTCAACAGCCTTGCGCGCGTCTTCGGGTTGATTGCCCACACACTTAGGCTTAATGTACTTGCCGCCTGCATGTCTGTGAGAACAAAACACCTATTATACGCTTCGCCGCTCTCGACCGTTTGGGTACGAATACCTTAAGAAACGAAGAAATCTCTGAGATGAAGCCATACCGTATTTTATATAAAAGAAATATCTCTTCCTATCACTAGACCACCCGACTACAGCTCCATCTTTTTCTATTAAAAACTTCCTTGGCCATTGCTATCCTCCTTTTGACTTTCTGGCAGCTCATGTTACTGCTTATAATACTAGTACATCCTAATACAGACATTTTATAATGGCTACTATTTCACACTCATCGACACAAGAGACACTATGTCGCACACGCAACGGTGTTTGAAATACATTTGAAGGAGTTTATTTTTCTTCTTGCATTAAATCCACAGTGCTCTCCGCAAGTAGGTTATGAGCAAGCTGCGCGCAAGAACGACATACAATCCAGAATTTTAAAATTGCTGCATTTTTACAAACATGCAATTCCGAAACGAGAGACCTTCACCATCGTTTTCAAGAACCTTAAATAAGTTTGCATTAACACTTTCAGCCCAACCATCGTGCCCTATTTAAAGCACTCCCTTGTAAGTTGAGAATGTTAAAAGACGTGTCATGCGATTCTTTTATGGGCAGAGGTAAACTACACAAACTTTCCAGGCATTTTTTTTCCATACATTTGTTACAAACTTGTGGTATGTAATCTGCACACACAACAAAACCTAGGTGGTAGGAGTCGTATGTAAACTACACACACAGCATGACTCGGGTTAATTTTTTTTAATAAATTACATTGTCAATCAAACGCAATGTCAACCAATGCTTACGAGCGACAAGCAAAATTGACTTATATAGTTTGTAATGGAACGAGAGAGGTACTGTATGAGTTAGACTGACAATTCACTTACGTAGTTTATAATAGAAGGAGAGAGGTACTGTATGAGTTAGACTAACTTGGATGGATAGTTATACAACTGTTCAACATAAAACATTGGCCCTTGAAAACTGTGTTCGTGTGGTTCAACACAGTTCTTTATAAGTTGAGCACTTCAAACATTTCAGTACTTTTCGTGTGGTTGAACACAGCTGTTTACAAGTTGAGCACTTCCAACATTTCAGTATTTTTCGTGTGGTTAAACACAGCTGTTCACAAGTTGAGCACTTCAAACATTTCAGTATTTTTCGTGTGGTTGAACACAGCTGTTTAGAAGTTGAGCACTTCAAACATTTTAGTATTGTTCGTGTGGTAGAACACAGCTATTTACAAGTTGAGCACTTCAAACATGTCAGTATTTTTCGTGTGGTTAAACACAGCTGTTCACAAGTTGAGCACTTCAAACATTTCAGTATTTTTCGTGTGGTTAAACACAGTTGTTCACAAGTTGAGCACTTCAAACATTTCAGAATTTTTCGTGTGGTTGAATAAAGCTGTTTAGAAGTTGAGCACTTCAAACATTTTAGTATTGTTCGTGTGTTTGAACACAGCTGTTTACAAGTTGAGCACTTCAAACATTTCAGTATTTTTCGTGTGGTTAAACACAGCTATTTACAAGTTGAGCACTTCAAACATTTCAGTATTTCTCGTGTGGTTGAATAAAGCTGTTTACAAGTTGAGCACTTCAAACATTTTAGTATTTTTAGTGTGGTTGAACACAGCTATTTACAATATGAGCACTTCAAATATTTCAGTATTTTTTCGTGTGGTTGAACACAGCTATTTACAAGTTGAGCACTTCAAACATTTCAATATTTTTCGTGTTTTTGAACACAGTTGTTTAGAAGTAGAGCACTTCAAACATTTTAGTATTGTTCGTGTGGTTGAACACAGCTATTTGTAAGTTGAGCACTTCAAACTTTTCAGTATTTTTCGTGCGGTTGAACACAGCTGTTTACAAGTTGAGCCTTCAAATATTTTAGTATTGTTCGTGTGGTTGAACACAGCTATTTACAAGTTGAGCACTTCAAACATTTCAGTATTTTTCGTGTGGTTGGACGCAGTTGTTTATAAGTTGAGCATTTCAAACATTTCAGTATTGTTCGTGTGGTTGAACACAGCTGTTTAGAAGTTGCGCACTTCAAACATTATAGTATTGTTCGTGTGGTTGAACACAGTTGTTTATAAGTTGAGCACTTCAAACATTTTAGTATTGTTCGTGTGGTTGAACACAGCTGTTTAGAAGTTGAGCACTTCAAACATTTTGGTATTGTTCGTGTGGTTGGACACAGTGGTTTTTTAGTATTTTTCGTGTGGTTGGACGCAGTTGTTTATAAGTTGAGCACTTCAACATTTCATTATTGTTCGTGTGGTTAAACACAGTTGTTTATTGGCATTTTTCGTTAAGGTTGAACGTTGCTGTTTATAAGTTGAACATTACAAACATTTTGATATCGTTCGTGTGGTTGAACATAGTGTACAGGATTGGCAATACTGTTATCAAATAGATACAAATGTAATTATATTTTCAGGCGTACTTTTATTACAATAAACTTACTTTAATTTTAATATTCTATATTAGCATTGAAATTAACACCGTAACAGTCAAAAGCGTGAATGTAAAATTGTAAAGCTAAACAACAAATTTTAAATACCTATAACTTACTACATGATATGGCACTTACGATTTTTCACATTTAACTTTGCCATTATTGAAACTATGAAATTATTATTAGTATTATTTTTTATTAATTTTATTATTATTATTATTATTATTATTATTATTATTTACAAATTAATACTAAACACTAATAAATAAACTTCACGTCTCATCTCATATTCTCACACGTTGCATGTTGCAACAATGTTGACGTAGTGTGGAGGAGCAACATCTTGTTGAAAGATGACACCTTCGTCTTCATCTTGAATTTGTGGCACTGCATACTATTGCAACATGTCAAGGTAGTTGTTTGACATCACATTCTGCTCAGTAAAGAAATATGGGCCTATAATTTTATCACGCATGAGGGCACACCAGACGTTTACGTTAGGGGTATTGCGTTCATACTCAATGTAGGCACGAGGATTTTCAGAAGCCCATATCCTCACGTAATGGCGATGAACATAACCACACACATGGACTGTCGCCTCATCATAAACAGACTCTTCTGTAAGAATTGTTCATCTTTTTCCGTCTCATCAAGCATATGTATTGTAAATTCAAATCGTTTGGATTTTATCAGTTGGGCGGATAGCGTGTAACAACTGCAGTTTGTAACCAGTAAAACGTAGACATTTCTTTAAAACTTTATGAACTGTAGTCTTCTTGAGGCCTAGATTTCGAGCAAAGGCATGCTCCGATATTTTAGGCCCCTTAGGGTACGCGCAAGACGGAGCCTGGCATGGATGGTAGTTGGTAGCATGACCGGTTACCTAGTCGGAAGAATGCCCGAACGTTAAGCAATGGAGACGTGCAAGACGAGGCTTGGAAGGTAGACTGCTACGTAGTCTGTTAGCCCGTTGGTAGCTCGTAGAATTAATCACTTCGTGTGCTATGCATAGACATTTCGCTAGCCCGCGCTACGAGCGTGCTAAGCTAGTACCTGCTGTCGACTGATTATTTGTACAGGATTCATATCATATCACTAACACTGGTTTATGAATACGAAAAACGTTAGTTCGCTGATCATTCACCGGAAGCCCGCGCTAAGAATGTCTATGAATATGGACCTTCATTTTTCCAGCCACCAGCCACCTAAATGTCTTTACTGCGCATGCGTCCGTAGAACTTCCCCACGTACTAAACGTTACTGCTCGTCATTTCGATGTATATAATGGATTGAGAAATAATTAATTTCAGATAATACTAATAATGATGATAATAATAATAATAATAATAATAATAATAATAATAATAATGTTAATTACCAGAAAAATAGAATACAAAGAAATTGTAAATTTACAACATTCTAGCACGCCCCTAAAAGAGAGTGTTCTCGTGCTCAGGATAGGATTCGATACATAATAAATGTAGACGCATAAATTAAAACATAATGACATCGAAACATTAATCATTACTCATAACAAATTGCTTACATACATTTTTAAATTTTAAACTCTTCGAGATAAATAAATTTGCGTATTTATTTATTTATTTATTTATTTGTTATAAATTCTAGTGCAGATATTAGTGCTTTGGTTGAAAGCAGCGCTCGTTAAACACTTCGGTTCCAACAAACGTATTGTATTCATGCTTTTCGTTTTGTTTGTGAGTATATGATCTGAAATATATGTAATTTTTATATATAAAATTTAACAATGCATTGATATAAATATAATGTATTTTCAAAACTTTAAATTCTAAAAATAATTTTATGGTAGGATAGTCAATATTTACAAAGTTTGAAATCAGGCTCAATCCGACCACCGAAGCCCATATCTTATTGTGAAATTGTGGGATGAAATAGGAGTTGAAATGGATACCAGTAAAGTTAAAGCTAGCCCCTCCACGTGACATAAAGTCACTTGGGGGGCATGGTGGCACTAGAATGAGGTAATATGAAATGGATACCAAAGGAAGTAACTTTTTAAAGAATAGGCTAATAGATATTTTACGATTTCTGAAACAATATAATTACCGGTACTGATCTTTTTGGCAAATAATATATATTATTTATATATATTATTTCAATGTACCGAAGTACATATGATATTTCCATGCAGATATTCTGCGTCATCATACGATGTAAGAGTAATGGAACGGAGAAAAATTCTCTCCGGCGCCGGGATTTGAACCCGGGTTTTCAGCTCTACGTGCTGATGCTTTATCCACTAAGCCACACCGGATCCCGGCCAACTAGTCACTCATAACGAGTGCACCTCAGCACATATGTGGACTTCGGTCCTAAGTTCATAGACATCTATGACGTAGTGCAGAGGGCGGCCACTAGAGGGAACCCAAGAGTTGGAGCTTAATCTGAGACGATTCTGTCCGACGCCGGGGTGGTATCCGGTGTGGCTTAGCGGATAAAGCATCAGCACGTAGAGCTGAAAACCCGGGTTCAAATCCCGGCGCCGGAAAGAATTTTTCTCCGTTCCATTACTCTTACATCACATATTATTTTATCAATGCTCTATGTGTATCAGAATGAAATATATGGGATTTAATGAAAGGGTTTTATTAAGACGCTTTCCAGGAAAGTGGAATTATTTACGTAGTTATTTCCGTACTGAAAATATCCAAATTTTTAATGTACGTTTAGGAGAACCTGAAGACCAATACAATCCATCCTGGCAATTTTATAAATTATTATTGGTTTTTAAAGACACTTTTGAAAAAGCAGAGTGAGTTCAGCTACATTGACTGGCAGACTCATCACCCCGGCCTTCTGCCCAGCCACCAGCTAGCTTACCGACCAAAACGGAAACCAGCCAGGCTCCGTCTTGTACACCCCGACTTCCTGCCTAACGACCAACTAGGATACGAGCGACCAACTCTATAACGAACCAGGCTCCGAATTGTACGTACCCTAAAGGCCCAGTCAAACAGAACGCGGACTGTCCGCGCGGACGGGAGGATCGCAGTCCGCCACGGACTGGGGAAGTCAAACAGAACGCGGACAGTGCAGGACAAAGCAGTGTGGAAACAATTGTTGCGAAGTGCAGTAACCATCGTATTTTCTCGATTTGTTTCTAAATTTCTTTGAAATTGTACTTTTACTTTCGTTTTTTCTCCTGGATTAATTAACACGTCCAGCAGTTCCTCTGATGAAGAAGAATTGCTTCTTCCGTTCGCTTTTAGCCGTTTATCAAAGCGGAAAAAAAAAGTAAGTGGGTGCATGAAATAAATGAAAAAAGAGAGGAACTAGGCGAATTTCACAGACTGTGTAATGAACTGAATCCGTTTGAAGACCGCTTTTACGACTATTTTCGAATGTCTAAACAAAAGTTTGAGGAATTACATAGCCTTTCAGTACCAAAAATATTGAAAGTGACAACAAACTGGAAGAGACCGATTGGAACGAAGGAAAGACTAGCGATCTGTTTGAGGTAAATAAAAGATTTTCGTTTGTATTTTAAACTGTATTTATTACTAATCAACTGAAAAATAAGTCTGAATATAGAAAAGAAAACACGACTCAGAAAACAGTATTATTTCTAGACAAAATTAATTACTATTGAGAAGTACTGTTATTTCCCTCTTGCGGTTTATTTACGAGCTGCAGTACGTTTTCGTACAAATCTTTTGCAGAAGAAACAATAGTGGCAAAAACCCTAATGACATCGGAGGTGAGGTAGCTACCTCCAGGTCAGTATACTTAATTTCATTGGAAGGATTATGTATATATAATTAGGATTATCTGACCAAAATGAGTTGGTTGATAAAAAAAAAAAAAAAGGAGACGATGGAGGTGGAGTATGGATGTCGCGTATCATATAAATGAGCCTATTCCCGTACAAATTCAATTAATTTCTCTGTTTCTTCGGCCATTTTCTACGATATGTCCGCCTCGAACTCTGTGGAAAAACACAACTGCCTATCAGTCCGCCGCGAACCAGACTAGACCGCGGCGTTGGGCCGCGCGCTGTTTGACTAGGATGATGCATTCTAACGTAATACAGAGGTCGCGGCGGACAGTCCGCGTTCTGTTTGACCGGGCCTTTAGGTAGCTATCCCGCACAGCTTCCACAGACTCGTCAGTAACCGAAGGCCTACCAGAACGCTTTTGGTCCAAAAAGCTGCCAGTTTCCTTCAGCTGCTTATACCACCGGTGAATGTTATTTCTATGTGGCGGCTCTTCATTGTACACGCGACGGTATTCACGACGAACACTCATCACGGATTCAAATTTTGCAAGCCACAGGACGCATTGAGCTTTCCTTTGCACCGTCCACATCTTGACTAATTGTCGTGATTCGCTTCATTGTTGTGTTTCGTCATTACCTGCGTGCGCACAAAATTGAAATTTATACTTCAAAACTCTTTGACATAGGCCTACTCTTCAACGTATCGCAGGTGTCATCCTTTGGTTTCGTTTCGTTTAGCAATTGTAAGTGTTCAAAACTGCACCATGACAGTGGGTATATGGCTTAGAGATTTGGGCAACAGGTAGATCGAATAGAAGAAAATATAAACAGATGAAAAAAAGATTAAGATTTTTAGCAGAATATACTCTATAATACTCTTATGGCGGAAAAAAAAAATATTTTTTTTCCGCTACTCTAATAGATGATTAGAGACGAATTAAATGTATTTTTGCTAAAAATATATTGTAGAGCGATCCATACAAACCTTTATATTTTAAACCTTAAATTCGCAAAGTATCCTATGAGATAGGCCTACAGCAGGTTAATAGGCTATATATCCTATAATTTTAATAGAAAAATAGAAAAAAATGGTACGAAAATTAAAATTTCACAATACTATAATAGCCTATTGTACATCATATAAAATATGCACATTGTGATAGTTGTTTTCTTTACACTCCGACACGGGTTAATAAACTGGTGTGAGAAATGAAGTTTTGCCAATTTTAGGGTAAATGATTTCCAATGTTTTCTTATCATTTATCGTAATGTTTTTTTTTCTTTCCAAGTGTCACAAAATTGTTTTGTTTACTTATTATTCTTTATGAATTGATTAGTAGGCCGATCTATCGAACCCTTATTTAGGGCGGCTTTTGTGTATGTTCACAAATTACTGTGTTTAATAGGGTCTAATGTGACATATAACCAAAACGAAGATATAAATATGAAAGTTCAGAAATTTGGGAGAATATACGGAACCATCAGAAGATACTTACGACAGAAAACTACAAAAGAAACGCAACTGAAACTTTATAAAGTAGTAGCCACACCAGTCCTAATGTATGGATGCGAAAATTGGATCTTAAATAGGAAAGATAAGAGGAAAATAGAGACTTCGGAAATGAAATTCCTAAGAGCAGTTGCAGGGACTACCCTCCTACGTCCGCAGCACCTCAAAGATCTTGTGTCTGTGTCAGCTGGTGGTTCTGGAAAGAGATTACTTACATCTTTAACTAACCTCTGCAATTTCGTGTTGAGTGGGAAATTAAATCCAGAAATTTGCTCATTCTTCTATGGTGCTTCATTGTTAGCGATTGTCAAAAAGGATGGTGGGGTACGTGTCATAGCCATTGGCAACACCTTTCGAAGATTAGTAGCTAATTTAGCCTGCATCAGTGTAAAGGGGGAAATTGGTGAATATTTACGTCCACATCAACATGGATTCGGCACTCCACAAGGCTTCAGGGACTACCCTATTCTATTCTATTCTATTCTATTCTATTCTATTCTATTCTATTCTATTCCAGAAGCAGAACCGTGTGGTAGCTTTTCAGTCCTGCCTTGATAGTGTCTTCAGATATAGACAAATAATGACCATTAGGGTCTGGAGGATCAGGGAAGGACGACGGTCTTGAAGGAGGCGGGTGTTTTTTTAATAAATAATAAAGCTTGATATGTAGCGTGGGTATAGTCCGCCACTCCTAAATCAGATGAAAGAATCCGAACCGCTCCACATATATCTCCTTCAGCCACTTTTGTTTCTATACGGCGTACCTGGGAGGATTTTGTATTTCTTTTATTGGAAGTATAGACCAATTGAAAATCTCTTAAATTGTCTTTAATCTTGGACGAGAGATTTCTTTCCATGTTTCTCTGGGACTTTAAGGGCAATGTACGCGAAAAATATCAAATTTTGCCAACTTTCTTCAGTGTTCTGAGAAATATATTTGTCAATTATTGTAGATTGACGATCTGCGCAATGATTTCTCCGGTAAGCTCACTAAACGTCCTCGAACATCATCAACACAATCTTGACTCATTGCAGGTCTGTGTTTTCTACATTGCAAAATTCCGTTGCAGAATGAAAAGTTACATTTGTTCGTATCAAATTTCTGCACATTTAGAGGAGAAAACCGAAATTATTCAGTTATTTATTGTCATAATACAGTGCTCTCTTAAATTGATTGAGCATATTGAGAATCAAATTAGTGGCTTTCGCAAAATTTGGTATGAAATATTTCATATAAAACAAATTTTCTCTCGAAAAGGAAGCAAAAACAAGCAGAATTGTATTAAACTTTTTTCTTTGAAACATCTTAAAGAATTAGGCCTACCATATTAAATTAATGGCATTATTTACGGTTCAACCTGTATAGACCAATTCAATATTAAAAACTTAATGTTCAAGAATGAAGATATCTTAAGACAAGTATAAGTAGAAATTTCATTCATTTAAGTAACAGTCAGTTCAAAATATATTTCTCTAAGAGCATTATCCACATTCACCAATCGTTCTCAATTCAAACCCTACTCTGAAATGCTAGAACAAGTAATCTTCTTTTGGCAACAGGTGGCCATGTACAATTTTCTACATTCTATAAATGCAGCGACTTTAAAATTGTACTCTCGAAATGAGATTTTCATTTGGAAAGCACAAAAACCTACGTGAATACAATGTAATAAGCACTGGTGCAAATAGAAATACTGACAGAATGTTACGTAGTTAAACGCAGAAATTGGAAATTTTATATCCTTTTATGCTTCTGAAACTTTATGTGCAGCAGTGCGCCGTGTTTAGTATCAATTTTTATTTCTGGGTTTTACAGTCCTATGGATCTACTGTTTATGAGGGTCTTACACACATTTCTTAGTAGCAGCTATAACCTACCACAATCTCGAAAAGACAGCAATTTCTACGGATACTACACATAACATCTAGCTCGTCCTTAGCTTATCATTATTATGGATTAACTAGGTGCAATATAGAAAATAATCCTACTATTTCTGCGTATAGTATTAGCATGAGACTGTTCAAAGACAGAGGTAAATATCTTTAAGTTACCGTAACCTTTACGTGACACATGGGATAAATAACTAAACATCTGCTAATATTTACACTGTAGATGCACAAGTTAAAAGCAAAACTTTAATGTAATTATTAAACCGTTATAAAGGACCGTTTTGGAATGTTATAAAATTGCCGGCATACCGTAGAAGAGGGTAAAGTCGATCTAAATTTTCCAATTCTTTTATAATACTTAGGTTATGCAATGGAGCGAAGTTCCTCAGAAAATAGCATTTTATCGTCATATCCTTCACTTATGAAGGCACGTTACAAGAAGTGAATTACAGTCTATCAAAGACTATTTTTTTTATTTGACTTGTGATCGAAGTTACCTGCTTAAATAAGGTGAAGTCGATCACCATTGAATTTTTAGTTTAAGATCGATTTAAAAATATTGCGGAGTAAAGTAGATCACTGTTTATGTTTTTAAAAAATAAATTAAATATATTACATATATTTTATTTGTTATAAGAATTGTAGAAAACAATAATAATCTACAATATATGCCTATAGGATTATATAGTGTATCTTTCGTTACTGTGATCATACAATTCGATACACTTAGGCCTATAGGTCTCCACTGTACAAACGTGACTATGATTGCCAACTTATAAAACATAATACTTCACATACCATCAAACAAAGATTTAATAATTCAAAATTTACATTGAAATACCACACTTCAATTATAATCTAAAATGCTGTTCAACATTGCTTAGGTTTATATAAGATGTTATTTGAAATCTTCCCCTACTTACATCACTTTATAAACTACGTTGTTCCCATCTTCAGGTACAGAGGGATATACAAAATACGTTCCTTTGGCAGTGCTTTTCTTACGCAAGAAATTCACCATAATTTCGTCTTCCTCTTTCCCCACTATCCTATCAATATAAGCTATACTATGACACTTTTCTGTTTATAAGTGTTAGTTGGAAGTATTTCGGTGAATAATTTATTCTTCCTGCTGGTCCTATCTGCTTCGAGTAGGTCGATGACATGATCGCCTTAACCCTACAAAGATACAAGTTTCAATACTAACATTTACGAACTGCAAAACTATTATTTCAGGATACAATCTCAACGAAAAGTAATTACTTATACTTCCTGTCTCCTTTCACTGCTGACGATAATTTAGATTGTAAGACTTCGTTTTCGTTTGAAAAAAAGTTGAGAATAACAATTTTCACTTCAACGGTAATTACACAGTGTTCCCATTGTTGGCATGCGCAGGCTTTTTGTTGTCTCGCTTACATTTGCAATGTCAGGCAATGAAGTCAGCATAACAAAATTTTAACAAGTAACTGAGGAAATATATAATTTTCAATAAAAATCTCAAGTGATCGGTTATACACCCACTGATTGACTTTACCCACTTCTACGGTATCTTTCAGGTATACTATAGGATTTTCTTTACTCAGTATTTCATAACTAGGGTCCGTATTCCAACTAGCTATAAACTGGAATGAAGTTGCATGATTCGAAGTATATGTGACGTCACAGCGCAGATACAGCTACGTTCGTATACAAAAATGTTACGCATCCTCTACTCTCTTCCTTTAGAAAGTCAAAACCGGGACGCAGTCATAGTGAGTAGTCTTATCGATCACTGCTCTATTATTTAACTACACCTTTGTGGCTGATTGAAGGTTCATTGCAGAGGTAAAATGGCTTAGGTAAGACGCTCAAGCGTGTAATATTGCAGGGCATTGTTGAGGATATTTGAACTAATATTTTGACTGTCAATAAAGATAACATTATATATAAATTGTGTAAAATAAACGTAAAAGTGAGAAAAACAGTGCAGTGAAAGATACTTCTGTACCAGAAAGCACATAAGGTGTGTTGAACGTAATCCAAAAGAATCAGTACCATCAAAATCTTAAAATTATGAAGATATTAACTCCACATTAGAATGCATTTGTTTAGCCTACCATGATGGTCAGTGCCAACAAACCAATTAATAAATTAAATAATCTAAATTTTAGGGAATTTATAGAAAAGTAAATAAAAATTGGTGGATTTTCAGTGATTAGTGACATATTTATGAAATTTTCTAATGAAACACGAAAAAATATCAGACAACAGGGCTATCTTGTAATACATCATACACCAATAACGTCATGTCATTTCTAGTGACATACGCATATGTTCAAGTTCCGTAAGTTACGAATGCACGTTACTATTCACTGCAAAGATCACGACGAAAATGGACATCATGGCTCACGCATGTGTTTGCTAGCATAGCTTCAGAATGTCGGCAGTTGACTGTACTCTGCGAACACGTAGCGACGATCTGTTTGTTCATGTCCTAATCCGTTGCATTACCCGTGTTTGGCGTACTATATATCCAATGTGTCTTTAACTTCAGTCTTTGAGTAGATGATCTATGGCGAGTCCTCGACATCACTTTATTTCACCCCTTTGATTTGTTACCTGGATGGGTTTTTTCGAGGTTTTCCCCAACCAAAAGGCAAATGCCGGGTAATCTTTTGGCGAATCCTCGGACTTCATCTCATCATTATAGAAAATTACTAAATTGTAAAACTGTAAAAATGGTAAAATATTGTAAAAATCTGTAAAAATTGCAATTGTAATATTGTAAAATTTTGACTTGTTCCACATCTTAAAACTTCATTGCTCATGTAAGATCTATGGAATAAAATAAATGAATGAATGAATGAATGAATGAATGAATGAATGAATGAATGAATGAATGAATGAATGAATGAATGAATGAATGAATGAGGAGACTATTCATAACCCACCAGTACTATCTGAAAAAAATAAATCTTACATTTTCATAACCCAGCTGAGAGATTACATCGTGCACACAGTAGCGCCTATGTGTATAATATACATTTGAAATACACGCAGATTTGATAATGTAACACCATCCCTCGAGCTTCTGTCATCGGTTCGCCTGAAGGAACGAAGAATCATGCATTCACTGACGCTGCTATTTAAACTCTTGCATACCTCTACTCTAGAGAGTTGGCTTGGGTGGCGAGTTGGCATAGCGCTGGCCTTCTTTGTCCGAGGTTGCGGGTTCGATCCCGGCCCAGGTTGATAGCATTTAAGTGTGCGCGATCGGTCGCTCTCTCCGTACTATACGCAGCAGGCTGGCTGCCGAGTGTCCTGATGGCACGCAAAAAGCAAAACATCCGATGAAGCATCACAACCGACCGTCTGTCGTGATCGCTCGAAGAGTGTCTTAGACTAAAAACTGTCTTCGATCGATGTGTTTACAATATGAGCTATGGAAATGTTAAACTGCCTGATGCTCTGTCACCTGATTAGTGATCCTAGTAGGTATGCAGCTCTCAGAATGAATAAAAATTATAATAAATACTTAAATAATGATAAATAAATAAAATAAAATAAAATTTTAACAGACTATGTTGTTTATAAGAATATAAATATAAAGTACAAACAGCAATAAAAAATAAAAAAAAAAATATGTTACAGTCTTCCTCCTCTAGTTCAATGGGAAAGTTAAATTATAGCCTAATATTTTGTAATAGTGTTGTATTCAGGGCAAAAATTAATGCTTTAACGAAACCAAGGAGGAAATTCTAGATAAGATTAAACCAAATGGCGATTTTTCCATTGATTCTTTTAATTTTGGAATAACTTCAGCACGAATTTTGTTTGCTGCATTCTTGATATTTCGTTATGTGGTTGTTGAATGAGGAATAATAGAATCTGCATCCACCTTACCATAAGTAGTTCCAACGTCAATAATAATTATTGTCTGCCATTACGCATCTCTTAATATACGTTAATGTAAAAATGTTAAGCAAAGTCAACATGTAGATTAGCTTAATTTTTATTAATACTGTGAGTGAAACAGAGTATATCTTCTGTGCAAGAAATTTGAGACACATCACAAAAAATCTATTTTTTATGCAATCCCATATTTAATAAGCTACTACATTAAATATTATCTTTACTGATATAATGAGTTAGACAAGATGGATGGTGAAAAACATTATTGATAATATAAATGGTAATCTCAGCCAAGACACTATCACTATAGCTTGACTCTCGGTCAGTTGAAAAATTATTTTAATAATGCATGCGTGTTAATGGAAAATATCAGATTAGAGGTCAAGTTTATTTTGCTCCAGATTGTCATCACTTGTCATAATTATTTTTACACATATTAGTGCTATTTAATACTCGAAGATAGCCCCGTTAGTTTAAAGAAAGTGCAAAGTACAAAAGTACCATGAGATTATGCAAATCTGGCTCTCAGGTAGAAGCTCCCTGTGAAGCTGGCTTGAATAATTTCAAGGGAAAAATTGTACCGGGGCCGGGTATCGATCCCGGGACCCTTCGCTAAGCGCACGAATGCTCTACCAACTGAGCTACCCCAGAAACTATACATGACACATCACCATGAGATAGACACATCACATGCTGAAGTGTCCTCCCTCAGCGTTAATACACAAGTGAACACGACGCCGCATGTTTCTGAAGGTTGAAGTACCTGAAATATTTGTAACAGGAAATTAATGTTATCGGACTACGAGTGGGACACCCGGTATTAGTGTTAAATATCAATTTCCGCTTTCAGTAACTAATGCGTTACATTAGGCACTAAAATTATGAGCGGCGTTTTTGGCTCCATTTTCCCGGTTGCAACGCCAGATACAGCGCAGGCACGGAACAGATTTTTACGGTCCAGAACGCTACTAAAATCTTTGTATGATGTTATGGAATTTGTAGAAGTCAATTTTTACATAGCTGTAGATTTTATACATATTTACCAGGCAACATTCCAAGAAAAAGCACTGGCAAACATCACAGATTTAATAAGTAACATGCTCGAGGTTATGTTTTGCTGCTAAAATTATTTTCTTCTATTAATATTACAGTGAAGCCTAGTGAGAAATTGTATGTTTTGTTAAACACGAGTTATATTCCAACGCTTTCTTTCGTGACAGAAGTAAATATTTTATAAACGGAATATTTTTATTACATTTCTGGTCATAAGGCTTGTGAAGAAGAAAATTCAGTCTTTCTTTTTTTCGACTCGTAACGACCACTTTGCTATCAAAACGTTTTAGGAGATAGCAACCTCTAAGATATAATCCGATTACCCTCTTTATAACCCGCAGACGTCGTGTAAGAAACCTACATTTCACAGTTGGAAATAAAGAGGATAAGAGGTCGAGAGGAAAAAGGAGACAGTCTACCTCCTCTAACCTATAACCTTGGTGACATACTATATTTGTCACGTCACCTCTCGTGTATTGAATTGTGGCCTACAGTGAACGCTTCACTTAGCAGTTTACGATAACAGGAAAAGTCATGGTTTTAAGACAAAACTTGCCAGTCCTTCCTTTCCGCTAATATTATTCCCATTTGTTGACTTTAAAAACAGGACCCTTTAAAGTTATAATACACAGAGTGGCGGAAAATTCACTTTACACTCTTAAAAATAAATGTAAGTGTAGTAAAATAATGAAAATAACTCATGTAATTTGACGTGAGTAATTTACTAGTAGGTTTTAAGTTTGGTATCAAAGATAATCTCGTCATATGCCTTCTCTAGTTCCAATGATATGCCGGGAACTTAAGGACCATTCAAAAGACTGTTATTAAGGAACCACAGATCAGAAGATTACAGAGAACTTGTCAGCGAGCTGATTCAGATTATAATGTGATAGAGTGTCATATCTCTTAAAATAGCTTCTTGGATTCTCATTTATTTTTTCTTTCCTCAAAACCTTCGGAGTATTGAGCGACGAACATGGGGAGCGTTTTCATCAGGATTTTTCTGAAATGGAAAGGCGCTACCAGGAAGAATAGAGCCCAAATATTGTCAGAGTACTGCTGGACACTCAAGAGATGTTTCTCAAGCGAAATATAGCCTAAAATCTATTTCACACATTCTTTAGGTAAATAAATATGATTTTAGATAAGATGTTACAAAGTATCAATACTAGAAAAGTCTGAAGTACATTTCATATAATTACTCAAAAACCCTGGGTAATAGAAAACTTTTGAAAACAGATCTGGAGTCAGCACGAAAAATGCTACAAGAATCATCCATTCTTTATCTTTTAACAAAAAATATGTTCAATTTTGTTGACTAGTGTTGTTATCAACTTTCAAGGTTCTGTCTACAAACACAAAATGCAG
Source organism: Periplaneta americana (assembly GCF_040183065.1). NCBI lineage: Eukaryota > Metazoa > Arthropoda > Insecta > Blattodea > Blattidae > Periplaneta > Periplaneta americana. Next base: position 70,629,265 of record NC_091117.1, on the reverse strand, counting down.
TGTTTACACAGGGCTTTTGTCTATGATGCAGAAAATTAAGTACTGAATTATAAAAACTGTCGTGCGCTAACCACTATAAAAATTCAACGAAAAATTCCAGTGCAAATTGATAAAAACAACACATGGAAAATTCGAACAAAACAAGATATTGAAACAGCTTATAAGGACATTGATTTCATTGTGATAGTCCGATGAAGACATTAAGATGTTTCTGAAAAACGAAGGCTTGATACATCAAGCACTGCATGCGCATCTAAATGGAAATTAATCTTTGGATAGATAAAGATTTCATTGGAGAGATAAATTATTATGCCTATAAAACCTTCGGCAAGTCAGAGTAAATGAAGAAATGGCACTTGACAAACAATCATGGAAGACACTCTTATGGGCGAGATCGAAAAACTTCTAGGTTCTATAAGGTCATAGCTCTGACTAATTTTAATTTGTTTACTTAATTCGGTACCGGTAAATATATTTACTCTTTTTTGCGCTTTAACTACTCTCTTCTATTTTAAGCGTGTTTCCTTTTGCTATAAAAACTGGCATACATAGAAAACGAACGTAACCACAAATTTTCCCGAGACAGTGTGAAATTGAGAAGAGGGCTTTCTCAAGGGGATATAGATATATTAAGGGATGGAGTTAGGGTGTGAGAAGGCCTGTCTTCGTATTTATACCTCCTTGGGGAGCACTATATACACACGCACACACTTTTTTACTTCCTGCCAACCTGGCTTACCAAAAAGTGGTTATCCTTTGCTTCTGGTTATAGTAATTTTATACTGTAAAATTTATTGTTTCCTTCTCCTATACGAGGAAGCCAAGATATTCCAAGAAATAGGTCTCTATAAACAACAAATAACTTCTAAAGTAATTTATATATTTCGTTTAAATTATTAAATTTCAGATTTGAATATATTTTTTTTCTTTTAACGAGAGAATAGATAAAAAAAATGAAAAATAATAAATTACCGGCCGACCGGAAGAAGAGATTTAGGTAAATCTGTAAGAGGTGGCTTGATGAAAGACACCGGAAAAGGTGATATCACCTAATTCTTGAGAGAAGAAGAAGAATAAGAAATGACTCAATGTGAAATATGTGTCCATGGCATTTTACCGGCCGTTCTCATTTGTTACTATTTTTAATAAAATTCATGTTTTAGCTTGAAACGAAATAACTTCAATTTCAATTCCTGTATGATGAATTTTTTTTCCGTTTCTTTCTACCACCAGTAATGTACTTCTGAATGCATAAATTGCTGGGATCCCGGAGAACATACCCTTCTCCTTTAAGGGGTTAGGTATAGCTTACAGCAGTAAAATGTTTGGAAATATTCAACATTTTTTTCATCCATTACTGTATCTTGTACAATAATGAAAATTGGTATGTGTAAAACACTGTCCTTCTGCTATATGAAGAAAAAAAAATATTTATACGATTAAAAAAAGTATATATATATATATATATATATATTTTTTTTTTTTCATAATTCAAAATGGTTACAGTTCACTGTGTAGTGATGAAACGTTTCCCTCATAAGTCATAAACTTGTCAACTTTTTCATGTTCTCTCTCTCTTTTATTTTATTGCTGAAACTCACGTTTACAATATATTCTTTCAACTACATTTCTTAATAAATAATATATATTTTTTAAGTTTTGTGTTAGAAGAAAATACTGATATATGACCATTTTTTAAAATGAATTTATTTTTTATCAGACAATCTATCAAAGGTAGAGAAGTGATCTTCTATCATGTTGTACATATGACATGCATAAATAAACACAAAAATTTCATCAGAGAATGTTGGATTGTTTTTGAGTAATGTGGGAAACGCTTCATCACTGCACAGTGAACTGAATTTTGAAAATGTGTGTATATAATTTTTTTTTTAAATCGTAGAAATATTTATTTTTTTTTCATATAGCTGAAGAACAGTGTTTTACACATATCAATTTGCATTATTGTACAAGATACAGCATTGGAGGAAAAAATGTTGAATATTTCCAAAATTTTATTGCTCAGCTGTACCTTACCCATTAAATGTGGCATAAATTGTAATACTACTTTTATAAAAGTGTTTTTTGTAAGAGGTACTATTTTCACAACCGTCGTCGTCATCATCATCATCATCATCATCATCATCATCATCATCCATACCGACTTTAGCGTCTACATTATGATCCATCCAAAGACTGTCACATCATTTTTTACTTCGTTTCCAAACTATTTGCAATTTAAAAATTCACGTCGAATTCCTGGAAGACCCTATTAACTATACTACGGTATATCCACTTTTTTCTATCATAATTTCTACTCAATTTTTCATTTAATTTAGATAAGAAATTATCTCATAAGAAATAATTACTGCTTATTTTTAAGATTGCTGTTTTGCAAGATTTTAACTATTTTCTTCAGTTCATTCTTCCAAAGTTTTCACTGTGAACCCAACTTTCTCAAATCTTCCCTATTTTACATTTTCCTTTCAGTCTCCGAATAGGATTTATATGTCTTAATGTTGTCTTTCATCTCATATCTTCGTCTGCCGAGGATTTTTCTCTCGTTCCATTTCCGCTTTGTCTTTCTCATTAGTTTGTATTTGTTTGTTTCTGGTGGTGTGGAAGAGAAGGTCTGTTTGCATTATCTACACTAGAATACGTATACTCGCAAGTCTACAAGAGGCAAAACTAAGTTGTAGGAGGTTACTAAACCTTACCGCTGTAATGGAGGCGGAGGCTAGAGTTTCCCTCCATTAATCTGAACCATTGTCTCTAGAGATTGACAAGACATATGCCGCATCACTTATATTAGTACGCTCTATTACTGGCTGACAATTAGGAAGGAGGAGGTAAATAGTATATTACGTCACTCTTTGAGATTGACGCATGCTCAGACTAACGGAGTTTTGTAAGTTGTTCCCCTATAGTAGTAAAAAATAATAATAATAGTAATAATAATAAATAATATTTACTTAAAAATGGCTTTTAAGGAACCCGCAGGTTCATTGCCGCCCTCACATAACCCCGCCATTGGTCCCTATCCTGTGCAAGATCAATCTAGTCTCTATCATCATATCCCACCACACTCAAATCCATTTTAATATTATCCTCCCATCTACGTTTCGGCCTCCTCAAAGATCTTTTTCCCCCCGGCATCCCAACTAATACTCTATAAGCATTTCTGAATTCGCCCATACGTGGCACATGCCCTGCCCATCTCAAACATCTGGATTTAATGTACCTAATTATGTCACGTGAAGAATAGAAATCTTGCAGTTCTGCCTTGTGTAACTTTCTCCATTCACCTGTAACTTCATCCCACTTAGTCCCAAATATTTTCTCAAATACCATTAATCTCTGTTCCTCTCTCAAAGTGAAGGTCAGAGTTTCACAACCATACAGAACAACCGGTAATATAACTGTTTTATAAATCTAATTTTCAGATTTTTTGACAGCAGACTAAATGACAAAAGCTTCTTAACGGAATATTTTATTTATTTCATTTTTTATTGGGTTATTTTACGACGCTTTTTCAACATCTGGGTTATTTAGCGTCTGAATGAAATGAAGGTGATAATGCTGGTGAAATGAGTCCGGGGTCCAGCACCGAAAGTTACCCAGCATTCGCTCGTATTGGGTTGAGGGAAAACCCCGGAAAAAACCTCAACCAAGTAACTTGCCCCGACCGGGATTCGAACCCGGGCCACCTGGTTTCGCGGCCAGACACGCTGACCGTTACTCCACAGGTGTGGACTCAACGGGATAAGAACAATCATTTCGCATATGAAGGGTACGGAGAAAAACGAACAGAGTCACAATTCTCATAAAGGTGGCGACATCATTTAATTTAGTATATTACTACAAAATTTATGTGTTTTTCTTATCAAGACTGGTAAAGGAAAATTATCACTACGGATACAATCATCCTTTCCTACTTTTTCATTAGGAACAGCAATAAATTTTGCAGTAACGTACTGAATTAGACGATGCCATCACCCTTAACAAAATTGTGACTCTGTTCGTATTTCTCTGTACCCTTCATATTTATTCGGCGTTTAATTTCCTCCTGAATGTAATTTATATTTGTCACTGTTGCTCGACGACACCTGAATTTCTCCACCTCTTCGAAAGATAAATCTCCAATTTCTATATTTCGTCTTCGTACAATATTCTGGTTACGAGACATAATCATATACTTTGTCTTTTCGGGATTTACTTCAAAACCTATTGCTTTTCTTGCTTCAAGTAAAATTTCCGTGTTTTCCCTAGTCGTTTTTGGATTTTCTCCTAACATATTCTCGTCATCCGCATAGACAAGAAGCTGATGTAATCCCTTCAATTCCAAACCTTCTGTGTTATCCTGAACTTTCCTAATGGCATATTCTAGAGTGAAGTAGTGCTGCGTATGATAGATTTTCTCCGGAGCAGTTGTTTGCGCGCTTTCATTCGGAGTCCTCCGGTTACCTCCGATTGATGCAGCGCAGGTTGTATATGTTCTGTGGCTAGACATACACTTTCCGCTGAGCATTCCTTTAATCGGATCTTTTTTTTTTCTTGTTTTGCTTGAAATGCTGTGTTACCTGACAGATTTTTTTTCTAGTTTTGAAATTCATAGTATATGTGGAAAGACGTATTAGTTTTATGTCATTGACCAAATTAATAACATTAAATCTAATTATAAAACTAACGCAGAAGTAAAGCTTTTCAGTAACTAATGTAAACATTTATACTGTAGTTCTCCTGGAGACACTCGATTATTCGCAAACAGTTTCTGTCAATTATTATTCTAGTCGGTTTAGATTAACGTAAAAATATTAAGGGAGTTTAAGAATTGAACAAAAGAAACGTGTGGTATCAGTGGGTTAAAGTTAAAGCTAAAGTTAAATAATTTATTCACATTCTTCACCGGAAAGGACTGTGATCATTGTGTTAAAGGAAGTCAGCATTTGAACGGCCTCTTCTGAAACGCGCCACTCTTTCCCTGTAATAAAAATATAAGCAGATATCAACTTAAGGATAATTGTAATTATATTATTATCACACGTTTCTTTAGTTTCATTCAGAAACTCATTATTTTAATCTAAACAGTAAAATATAACTCAAGTTGTCTTTTAAATATTTCATATATCTTTTATTACCTCGAAAGTTACGTTTTAGAGAAATTTCAAGATTTTTTCTATACTGTGGGCCTTTGGGAATAATAGTACTAAAAAAATTTAAATACAAATCGCATCAAATGTTTTGCGTAATTGTTTTGTCGGCGCTTTCATCAAGTTCGCGACTGTGCGATCGCTTCAAATGGTCTAACAAATTCTAAGTTCCACCACCCTTAGAGTAAATTCGCCGACGAAGTTTACAGCGTAAGACTTTATTATTATCTTCAACTAAATTAAAGAATTTCCTTGCGAAGGATATCCGATTTGGTACCATTTTATTCCACTAACAACTACCGTCAGTCCGTAAGCGTCGGTCGTCCTTGAGCTGTCGCTTCGCTCCGAACCACCGCATCCCTCCGTATATCCCCTCTTCCACCTACGATAGTACCGGAGATCACCGGTGGAGAGCTTTATTCGTATTCTCCGATTCCTCCGCGGTAGTAGTCACTCCGATGAGCAGCACTAGAGTGAAGTTAAAAAGTGAAGGTGATGGTGCATCTCCATAATAATAATAATAATAATAATAATAATAATAATAATAATAATAATAATAATAATAATAATAATAATAATAATAATAATAATAATAATCGCATGGTATACGATTTAACCGTAATTTCATTTAAAACCAGTAAAGCGATAAATAATTCCATATCATATTGTGTATGATGAAACATAAAACAAGAATCGTGTGGATAGTCGGCCTACTTAACGAGTACAACAATGTTAACAAATAGGGGAAAATAGGTTATTCATTTGCGACTAATAATTGTTCATATAATATGTTTTGCTGTCCAGCCAAAGAATAAGCTGTTAAAATCTGAACTGTTATATTACTTCTCCATTTAAGTACAACCTTCGACACGTTGATTTATGTATTTCAGGAGAAAAGGAAGAAGTCGAGGCACTCTTGATTGTGGACAGTATGATGTATCGTTACGCGTTTCACAGCAGGCAGTTGTGCTTACCAGCATGACAGGTAGTATGACAGAGACACATTTCTTACGTCATCATCCTTTCGGATATCCAACTGTAATATGTTACATAAATAGTTACAAAATTAATGGCAGTTCTTTCAGTCTCTCCATAGTGAAGGTAATCGGCAGAGATTACGTTGAATTCCCAGTAATGTTTCACCTATTCTTAAATCTGACATTCATGACAAAATCACTAAGTAACGTAACCTACTTGTACAAAATCTGAAAACTGATTTCTTCTGAAGTTGCAAATTGAATTTCTTCCATATTTCCCAGTAGGTAAAAAAGAAGGTAATATATTTGAAACGTGTTGAAATATCAAATGAAGACATATATTCAGCAGTTCTACTTTCTTCTCCTTTCTACTCCACAAACTCACCCTCAATTTTTTCTTGTTACAAGAACTGCCAATGCAGCACAAAGACCTGCAGATACATTTTATGCCAGACAGAAAAAAAAGTGAATTTCCTATTCAGCCATTTTTGTGGATCTAGATCGCAATGTTGCCAGCATTACCCACATGAAAGTCCCTGGTTAACACTACTTGATCCTTTCCAAGTTACAATCGTACTCGAGTTACGAGGGTACCGCAGTAATGTTTTTATCTTAATGCGGGCACAGCTGAAACTATTAATAGAAAAGTCGGCTCTGATCGGAAAGGGGAGTTAGGGATAAGGCGGGGCAAACCATTGCCAGGAACGGACTCGTTTACTCAAAATATTGCTATAAATTCGACGAAATCCCGGCTATAATATAATGTTACAAAGGAAAACAACGCAGGGGTGCTAAAACACAATTTACTATAATTATCTAAGTCTCAAAAATAGAAGAGGTAATGTGGGTAAGGATATTTGTCCCCTATGCGGGTGTTTGGAAGATGCAATACATGTATTATTGAAATGCACAGCGACCATTGACCTCAGAATTAGCGGAATAGATAATACAATTTTGAAGATAAACGAGAAAATAGACTTCACAAAACTAAGTGGGCCGTTAAACACTAACAAGCTTAATAACTTAGGTAAATTTCTGTTCAGTCAAAATTAGATAGGGGAAAAAAAGTAAAAGAACTAGTTGAAGAAAGGAGATAATGTGAGAGAATCCTTCACTCTACAAAAGCTATTAGTTAAGGAGTAGACTAATCAAATTATTAACTTGTTGAGTTTAGTAAACAAATTAAAAGATGAAATGGAATAATAATAGTAAAACATTTACGAATGGTAGATTAAATGCAGTGAAGTGAGTTTATTATGACATTATTATTATTATTATTATTATTATTATTATTATTATTATTATTATTATTATCATCATCATTATGCTATGTAGTTTGGTCATCCATTTTATCCCGTCCATTCATTGTCATTATTGTCGCTGTATTATAATCTTGTATATCTTTGTAATACTATTTTATATGATTTCATTCTTCATTTATGATTCCATTATTTCATTTGTAATTGGCATTTTAATTTTTGCCATTAATGTAATTATTTCTTTGTTCTTTTATTGTAAATTATTGCTAATGTTTTTGTTATATTGTTTGTGCTGAACTGTAATTGGCCTCTGGCTGTTGTACAGCACATTAAACATGAGTAAATACATAAAAAATAAATACAAATTATTATTATTATTATTATTATTATTATTATTATTATTATTATTATTATTATTACTGAATTCGTGTTGTGTTGTAGAGTATAGTATGGTAGATACACAATATTAAATAGTACTATACTGTTATTAGCAGAGCTGGAAAATTAAGAAGTAGTTCATAGGCTAGTAGGCCTACTGGTGAAACTATTATGTTATATTTACTTTGTATTTGATATGGGAATGACGGATTTGAATTGAAAGGCATAAAATCTGCCATGTCAAGAATAAATAAGTAAATAATTAAATAAATAAATAAATAGATAAATAAATAAATAAATAAGTAAATAAATAAAGTAAATAAATAAATAAAGAATTAAATAAATGAATAAATAAATAAGGTAATAATAATAATAATAATAATAATAATAATAATAATTCTTTATTTATACTGGCAGAGTTAAGGCCACAGGGCCTTCTCTTAAACTCTACCAGGTCACAAAATATGCAAGCAGTTAAAATTTAAAAAAAAGTAAGTAAATAAGTAAATAATAAATAAATAAACGAACAAAACAAAACAAATAAATAAATAAATATGTAAGTTGAAATCGTATCTACCATAAACCGATAAGATTTTGTTATAATAAAACAGACTTACGAAAATGTAGGCCTATTCATTCAAAATAAAATTTAAATTACGTAAATATAACTTAGGAGTGGATACTTTAATATGATCATTCTGTTTACTTCAAAATTAGTGACGATTAGTTTTTAAAACACGCCTTCATCTACGCTTATTGCTAAATTAGTATACCTTCACTTTAAAGGCTTTTCTTTTTCTCCACAAAAATATCACTATAAATATTCTTGCATCTATGCTCTGTTGTCGTAAGTGAAGATCTCATTTTTCGCTCGCCACAGAGCAAGGAACTTGATGCATATAAATGAAGAGTAATAATATTGCTATCTAGTTATTCTTAGTTAATTTGCTTAAAATCATGTTACTGGATTATTGACTATATATTAATACAATTACTTAGAACTCATTATGTGTAAAGATGTCCATTAATTTTTGACTAAAATTAACCTTAAATAAAGTTCCTTAGTCACTGTTAAAATAAAGGAATTTAATACTACTCGTATTTAAGCACAAGTAGATTTATTGCTTGCTTACTTACTTACTTACTTACAAATGGCTTTTAAGGAACCCGAAGGCTCATCGCCGCCCTCACATAAGCCCGCCATCGGTCCCTATCCTGTGCAAGATTAATCCAGTCTCTATCATCATACCCCACCTCCCTCAAATCCATTTTGATATTATCCTCCCATCTACGTCTCGGCCTCCCTAAAGGTCTTTTTCCCTCCGGTCTCCCAACTAACACTCTATATGCATTTCTGGATTCGCCCATACGTGCTACATGCCCTGCCCATCGCAAACGTCTGGATTTAATGTTCCTAATTATGTCAGGTGAAGAATACAATGCGTGCAGTTCTGTGTTGTGTAACTTTCTCCATTCTCCTGTAACTTCATCCCGCTTAGCCCAAATATTTTCCTAAGCACCTCATTCTCAAACACCCTTAACCTATGTTCCTCTCTCAGAGTGAGAGTCCAAGTTTCACAACCATACAGAAGAACCGGTAATATAACTGTTTTGTAAATTCTAACTTTCAGATTTTTGGACAGCAGACTGGATGATAAGAGCTTCTCAACCGAATAATAACACGCATTTCCCATATTTATTCTGCGTTTAATTTCCTCCCGAGAGTTTTATTGCTAAGTAATTATAATTTACTTTGAAATAAAAATGATGGTTCATTTATAAAATTTTGAAATTTAATTTCGAAATGTATATGTTTATTAATTTTCAAATAGCTTTAATATACCTTCAATCTTACATCTAATTATTTTTGAAGCCAGTAGAAATAATTATCAATTATATAGCTATGCGTTATGGAAAAAAAAAAAGTTTTTTTTTTTCATTTGTGTGTTGTGTAAAGAACGTAGCGCATATATGTCCATTAATGTCCCAAAACTGAAATTTAAGTTGAAATATGAATGTTTATTAATTTAAGTTTGAAACTCCACATTCCACTTAATTTTAATTACAAATCCATTTCAAAAATTATTTATTTATGATTATTTACGAAAATGAACTCCAAATGCAATGTTTACTTAATTTTACGCGAATATTATTATTATTATTATTACTATTACTATTACTATTACTATTATTATTATTATTATTATTATTATTATTATTATTATTATTATTATTATTATTATTATTATTATTATAAGGATCTCGGTACATATCTTGATTCTAAATTGTACTTTCATGAACATGTTGATCATTTATTTAATCATTCACTTAGAATGCTTGGTCTCATTAGGTCTATTACTTATTCCTTTTCCTCTCCTGATACACTACTTACATTATATTATGCTTTAGTAAGGTCTAAATTAGAATATGCATCTGTTGCGTGGAACTCTATTACTTCAACTGATTCAGAAAACTAGAAAATATCCAAAGAAAAATTCTTTCTCTTTGTGCGTTCAGATTTGTACCTAACTCCTCTTCTTTAAATTATTAACTATCTAGTAAATATTTTAACTGTACCAGTCTGTATTCGAGACGTCAGGATATTGATTACACTTTCTTTAATAATGCTATTAATGGTGTCATTGATTGTTATTCTTTTATACATAACACCTACCTTAGAATTCCCGTGAAAGGTTTTCGTGGTCAAAGACTTTTCTTCACTAAATTATTTAAATCCCTTTCTCCAATAGCCAGGTATATTAAAAGTACTAATTTGCAAGATCTGATTTTATTTTACTTATGCATGATAATATATCCATACTTGTTATTTAATATCTTTTATTATTTGTTAGATATTGCCATTTATTTTGTTGCATTTGGTGAATGATTAATGTTGACCATTATATTGATTATATTTCATCTCACTGTAATTTCTGCCATTCATTCTCATAATCATTTGTTCTGTTTTGTTTTGTTTTTTATTTGTGCTAAACTGTAATTGGCTTTGTGCTGTTGTTTTGCACATTAATATTCGAAATAAATAAATAAATAAATAAATTATTATTATTATTATTATTATTATTATTATTATTGGAGCACTGACTTATTGGTAGCTTATTAACAAATTTTACAGCGAATTGTTTTTATTCATGCTAATCCCTGTGTAATTTATTATGACCTAAATAATTATTACTCGACCAAGGCGAGTGGAGCCGCGGGTGTAAAGTGAACTATCACGATGCGGTGTTACGAACGCAGGAGCAGTAGCGCCACGGCTCCGGGCTGCAGGACTCCACTGGCCTTGGTCGAGTAAGACAGAGATTTTCTCAAATAATCTATCAAATTTGAATGCATATATTGAAGAATCTCATAAACAAATTACATCATGCAAATGATACTTTTTATAGACATTCAAGATTCAAGTCGCTGGGTTAAAAGTGTACTTTTTAAATAAGTATACACATATATAAATATATGTATATAGTTATGTATGCATACATAATAAGAGAAACAAACTGCTTACGTAGTTCGATTTTGCTATACGTATGTCCTTTCACACTCATATGATACAAATTTAAAAATAATCTTTCACATGAATATTCCTGTCCGATTCCTAGCACAATAAAATTTACATAAAATTGTTGTTAGAAGATTTTGTGAAATTGCCGCTTAAATATTGCAGATTCGTGATGATTTCTTTCATGCTTTCTCGTATTAGTCTCCTTAAAGAACGGTTCGTTTTATTTACCTTGACTTGCATATATTCAATGCACACAAACTTATAATAACAACAATAATAATAATAATAACAATAATGATAATAATAATAGTAATAATAATAATAATAATAATAATTTTATTTGAAAGATAATAATATAAGCTATACTTTTAGTTGGCACTCCTGCTGAAGCAAAAGCTTGTGGCCGGGAGTGGATTTTACATTAAATAATTAATAGTACATTATGCAACGAGCCTATAATGAAGGTAATTAAGAAGTGAGTATGGATATTTATGAAACGAGCGTAAGCGAGTTTCATAATTTTCATACGAGCTTCTTAATTATCATTATAGGCGAGTTTCATACGACTTTCTATGCTCGACCATATTTCTAACTTGACATTATTAATTTTTTAGCAATGTCCCGTATGTTGTGATTTTTTCCGAGGAACAGATGTCCACATTGACCTTGCTAGGCCATAAGAACCTACAGAGATAACATTTAAATTAAATTAGACAATGAAAAACGAGATGACAAATTTAATTTATTTAAATATTATTTACAATTAACGCTAATTATTATAGTAACAAAACATAACCTTCTGCGACAGTATTGGATTTCCAGCCTCCGTGACTTTTCGCTAATTCTCTTTCGATTGCGTATCCGAGAGTAATCGATACTTGCGGTTTTATAACGGTAGAAAGCTGACCTGTCATTGGCTGAACAGTTGTAATCAGAGTCGTCATTGGCTGAAAGACCTGACCTTTAATGAGTAGGTGTACTTTAATGACATGCATTAAAGGTCTGCTACCAGGTGTATAATTACTACATTTCGGCATGGTCGAGCTTAAAAAATAATGTTATAGCTTAAGCCTACACTGAAATAATTATTCAATTGTTTAATTATCATTGTAACATTTTCTTGACTTGATACTCTTTGAAATAACAGTTTTTTTTATGATTCTCCAGATTCTTTCTATGAAAAAATTTCTAGAGATTTAAGACCTCCTGTCGGCCTGGGTAGCGCAGTCGGTATAGCACTGGCCTTCTGTACTCGAGGTTGCCGGTTCGATCCCGGTCCTGGTCAATAGCATTTAAGTGCGTTTAAATGCAGCAGGCTCATACCAGTAGATATACTGGCATGTAAAAGAACTCCTGCATGACAAAATTCCTGTAACCCGGCGACGCCGATATAGCCTTGGTTGTTGCGAGCGTCGTTAAATAAGCCATAATTTAATTTTTAAGACCTCCTTAGAAGCAGAAATCACGGGAGCTGCTCTATCTATATAAAACTGCAAAGACTGGCCAATGATTTATTCAAAACCTGGAAGGTCTAGATTATACGGTTTAAAAGAAATCCTCTTTTCACCTTGGTATATAATGAATCAGTCTTTTAAGAGTTTTGTTTCATTTGTCTGTTCCGCTTAAAACTTTCGATGAATAAAAGCAGTTCTTGTGAACACTCAGGTCGCCTTTTTATTCGTCCATTACCTTCCCTTCTGTTGACTTCCTTTATCCTGCGTGAAAGAGTACACAGTGAAGAATCACTTTCTTTCTTATCAGTCCATTAGTTTTCATTTACTATCTGCTTTAAATTACACGCAGGAGGTGTTTTTGTAGTCCGTTTTTCTATTCATCAGTTATATCATAAGAGTGGAGCGCTATTTATGCGCTCCTATGAAACGGCTAGGTTTAAATTTTTTTAGTATACTCTGCCGTACATTGGGTTCCATTTAATTTATAAATTATAACCCTGAAATTTCCACTTTACATTAATAAAACTATAGAGAAGATCTCCGATATTTAATGTTTTTTTTATGCGAATTAATATCGTTGCTGCAGAAATTTAAAAAGCATTTCGTTGTATTTTTCAAGAGAAGAGTTAGTATTTACTAAAGAATATTAAAAATTAAAATTAGGAACCCTACATATGCAGTAACACAACTCTATAACGCATATGTTTCACAGTGTACTTATATTAAAAGGACCGAGAATTTCATGGTTGTGAGAGTGGCAGTATTTTTAAAATTTTGTAGTACTCAATGTAACAATATTAGTACCGGTATCAGTAAAAGTGGAATTTTTCAATTTAAATTGTGGGATAAGTCTTAAATAAATTTTTAGTAGTGGAGGTAGTAATAATTTATTAATTCTGTAGTAGCAGTAATTTATTATTTGATAAATTTTGTAGTAATATTAGTAGTAGTAATTTATTAATTCTATAGTAATAGTATTATTTTATAAATTTTTTAGTAATTTGAGTAGTAATAGTTTATTCATTCTATAGCAGCGGTACTACATTATAAACCTATATTACACAACTTCCAACACTATATTATTATAATATATATTATAAATTTTTTAGTAATATGAATAGAAGTAATTTATTAATTCTATAAAAGCAGTATTATTTTATAAATTTTGTAGTAACGTAAATAGTAATAATTTATTAATTCTATAGTAACAGTACTATATTATAAATTATGGAGTAATAGTAGTAATTTAGTAATTTATTAATTCTATAGTAACAGTATTATTTCATAAATTTTGTAGTAGTAATAATTTATTCATTCTGTAGTCGCAGTATTATATTATAATTTTGTAGTAGGCCTAATAGGAGTAGTAGTAATTTATTAATTTTTGTAACAGTGTTATTTTATAAATTTTGTACTAATATGAGTAGTAGCAATTTAGTAATTCTATAGTAACTGTATTGAAATAATTATCTCTCTTCCCCTCAACTGGATCCTGTAAGAATTTCAATTTTGCCTGTTTCCTTCTTTCTACTACCATGCAACAATCTTCATCAAACCACGGTTTCTTTTTCTTAGTTTCATAATAACCTATGCTCTGCTCAGCTGCAATTTTGATACTATTTCTGAGAATGGTGACTTGCTTGCAGACTCTCCATCAATCCTAAACAGATGGAAAAACTATTTTGCGCAACTACTAAATGTACATAGGCCAAATAGAAATGATCGGGACGAAATTGAAATACAAACTGCTGAGCCATTTATACCCGAACCTACGCTTTCAGAAGTCGAAATTGCGATAGAAAATCTGAAAAAGTACAAGTCTCCAGGTATCGATCAAATTCCAGCAGAATTAATAGAAGAGGGTGAAAGGGCATTATATAGCGAAATATATAAACTTGTACTTGCTATTTGGGAAAAGGAAATTGTACCAGAACAATGGAAGGAGTCCATAATTGTACCTATTTTTAAAAAGGGGGACAAAACCAACTGTGGTCACTTTCGAGGAATATCACTTTTGTTGACGTCGTACAAAATTTTGTCCAATATTCTTTTGAGAAGATTAACTCCGTACGTAGATGAAATTATTGGGGATCATCAGTGCGGGTTTCGGCGTAATAGATCGACTATTGATCAGATTTTTTGTATTCGACAGATAATGGAGAAAAAAATGGGAGTATAAGGGTACAGTACATCAGTTATAGATTTCAAAAAGGCATATGACTCGGTTAAGAGAGAAGTATTATATGATATTCTTATTGAATTTGTTATTCCCAAGAAACTAGTTCGATTAATTAAAATGTGTCTCAGTGAAACGTACAGCAGAGTCCGTATAGGTCAGTTTCTATCTGATGCTTTTCCAATTCACTGCGGGCTAAAGCAGGGAGATCCACTATCACCTTTACTTTTTAACTTCGCTCTAGAATATGCCATTAGGAAAGTTCAGGATAACAGGCAGGGTTTGGAATTGAACGGGTTACATGAGCTTCTTGTCTATGCAGATGACGTGAATATGTTAGGAGAAAATACACAGACGATTAGGGAAAACACGGAAATTTTACTTGAAGCAAGTAAAGCGATCGGTTTGGAAGTAAATCCCGAAAAGACAAAGTATATGATTATGTCTCGTGACCAGAATATTGTACGAAATGGAAATATAAAAATTGGAGATTTATCCTTCGAAGAGGTGGAAAAATTCAAATATCTTGGAGCAACAGTAACAAATATAAATGACACTCGGGAGGAAATTAAACGCAGAATAAATATGGGAAATGCGTGTTATTATTCGGTTGAGAAGCTCTTATCATCCAGTCTGCTGTCCAAAAATCTGAAAGTTAGAATTTACAAAACAGTTATATTACCGGTTCTTCTGTATGGTTGTGAAACTTGGACTCTCACTCTGAGAGAGGAACATAGAATAGGTGTTTGAGAATAAGGTGCTTAGGAAAATATTTGGGGCTAAGCGGGATGAAGTTATAGGAGAATGGAGAAAGTTACACAACACAGAACTGCACGCATGGTATTCTTCAGCTAACATAATTAGGAACTTAAAATCAAGACGTTTGAGATGGGCAGGGCATCTAGCACGTATGGGCAAATCCAGAAATGCATATAGAGTGTTAGTTGGGAGATCGGAGGGAAAAAGACCTTTAGGGAGGCCGAGACGTAGATGGGAGGATAATATCAAAATGGATTTGAGAGAGGTGGGGTATGATGATAGAGACTGGATTAATCTTGCACAGGATAGGGACCGCTGGCGGGCTTATGTGAGGGCGGCAATGAACCTTCGGGTTCCTTAAAAGCCATTTGTAAGTAAGTAAGTATAGTAACTGTATTATTTTATAAATTTTGAAGTACAAGGAGTCATTTATTAATTCTATAGTAGGCCTAACAGTATTATTATGTGAATTTTGTAGTAATAGAAGTAGTAGTAATTTATTAATTATGTAATAGCATTAATATTTTATACATTTTGGAATAATAGTACTACAATTTATTAATTCTGTAGTCGCAGTATTACTTTATAAATTTTGTAGTAGTTATAATAATTTATTAATTCTGTAGTAGCAGTATTACTTTATAAATTTTGTAGTATAGGTAATAATTTATTAATTCTGTAGTAGCAGTATTACTTCATAAATATTGTAGTAGTGGTAATAATTTATTAATTCAGTAGTAGCAGTATTACTTTATAAATTTTGTAGTAACAGGAGTAATAGTAATTTATTAATTCTGTAGTAGCAGCATAATTTTATAATAATAGGAGTAGTACTAATTTATTAATTCTGTAGCAGCAGTATTACTTTATAAATTTTGTAGTAGTGGTAATAATTTATTAATTCTGTAGCAGCAGTATTACTTTATAAATTATGTAGTGGTGGTAATAATTTATTAATTCTGTAGTAGCAGTATTACTTTATAAATATTGTAGTAGTGGTAATAATTTATTAATTCTGTAGTAGCAGTATTACTTTATAAATTTTGTATTAGTGGTAATAATTTATTAATTCTGTAGTAGCAGTATTACTTTATAAATTTTGTAGTAGTGGTAATAATTTATTAATTCTGTAGTAGCAGTATTACTTGATAAATGTTGTAGTAGTGGTAATAATTTATTAATTCAGTAGTAGCAGTATTACTTTATAAATTTTGTAGTAACAGGAGTAGTAGTAATTTATTAATTCTGTAGTAGCAGTATAATTTTATAATAATAGGAGTAGTACTAATTTATTAATTCTATAGCAGCAGTATTACTTTATAAATTTTGTAGTAGTGGTAATAATTTATTGATTCTGTAGTAGCAGTATTACTTTATAAATTTTGTAGTAGTGGTAATAATTTATTAATTCTGTAGTAGCAGTATTACTTTATAAATTTTGTAGTAGTGGTAATAATTTATTAATTCAGCAGTAGCAGTATTACTTTATAAATTTTGTAGTAACAGGAGTAGTAGTAATTTATTAATTCAGTAGTAGCAGTATAATTTTATAATAATAGGAGTAGTACTAATTTATTAATTCTATAGCAGCAGTATTACTTTATAAATTTTGTAGTAGTGGTAATAATTTATTAATTCTGTAGCAGCAGTATTACTTTATAAATTTTGTAGTAGTGGTAATAATTTATTAATTCTGTAGTAGCAGTATTACCTTATAAATTTTGTAGTAGTGGTAATAATTTATTAATTCTGTAGTAGCAGTATTACTTTATAAACTTTTTATTAGTGGTAATAATTTATTAATTCTGTAGTAGCAGTATTACTTGATAAATTTTGTAATAGTGGTAATAATTTATTAATTCTGTAGTAGCAGTATTACTTTATACATTTTGTAGTAGTGGTAATAATTTATTAATTCTGTAGCAGCAGTAATCTTTATAAATTTTGTAGTAGTGGTAATAATTTATTTATTCTGTAGTAGCAGTATTACTTTATAAATTTTGTAGTAGTGGTAATAATTTATTAATTCTGTAGTAGCAGTATTGCTTTATAAATTTTGTAGTAACAGGAGTAGTAGTAATTTATTAATTCTGTAGTAGCAGTATAATTTTATAATAATAGGAGTAGTAGTAATTTATTAATTCTGTGGTAGTAGTAGTATTTTATAAATTTTGTACTAATAGGAGTAGTAGTAATTTATTAATTCTCTAGTAGCAGTATAATGTTATAAATTTTGTACTAATAGGATTAGAAGTAATTTAGTAATTTTGTGGTAGCAGTATTATATTATAAATTTTTAGTAATAGAAATAGTAGTAATTTATTATTTCTAAAGATTTTATTTATTTATTTATCTATTTATTTATTTATCTATTTATTTTTTATCTATTTATTTATTTATTTGCTTATTCGTTTGTTTATGTTTTTTATTTGTTTGTTCCTTTGTTTGAAGTAACAGGAGTATTAGTGGTTTGTTAATGTAGTGTGATTAGTAGCTGTAATATTGTATTCAGTAGTAGTTACAGTGTAGTAGTAATATTAGTAGTATTTAAACTAGTAACATTACGAGTAAATTTCATTTAGCGATACCTGTTACTGTAGAAGATATTCAGGTTCGAAATTCAACGTGGGCGAAAAATGGACGAAAAAATATTGTTTGTACCTTTGTTTCAAGAGCAGGAATCTACAGTAAATCCACGATACGAAGCACCCGTCTTCACTTTACTTCAGGAGGAAGTCTTGATACGAAGTGTACTTGTCGGATTCAACAGCCAAAATGTTAAGCTCTAAACCCCGAGAACGAGGAGAGAGGTAGCGCAGCGGATGGAACGTTATTGATACCCTGCTTGGGCAGTGATTTATATCAGTTCCGTGGGACTGGGTGTTGGTCCCTTTTCTTGTCCTTGTCATGTAACTTTCCCACTGTGGACCTGCATCTTGCCCACAACAGTCTCAGGGAAGCCCACATTTTGAATGAGTTATTTAGCACAAAAATATACCAAACTCCAGTGTTAGTCAACCTTATTGATGATGAGGCGTAGAGTAGAATAGTATTGTAGAACACAGTAATGTAAATTTCGGTATCAGTTTAGAAACGAAGGTATTTATATAAATTTGTATTTAAAAATAAATTTTGAAGTAAAATTTCTACTTTGGGACTAGGAGAGATGGCGGTGCACAATTTCTAATCACTAGATTGTGCACCAATATGTCTGGGTTAAATCCCAAATATCTCCGCAGTGCATATGAAGAGAAGGTATTTGTCACTTTTGATATTGGATTGGTCGTCGCACGGGGACGTTAAGCCTGGCGGCCCCCTTGGTGCTATTCGACAGGAGTAATCTACGTGCCGGGACCGGTTTTCCCCGTCTCTCTTCATCGTTATAAGTCATTCCATACACGAACACTTACACATACACTCACCCTAGTACACGACATAACTTTCCACGGATACACATAATGTACAACGTGGCCCGCCGAAGTGGTATGCAACTAGAAAATGAGTCACAGTCCTGCCATCTATCCGCAGTATGCGGGACACGAATCACGTGCAGTGAAGTGAGTAGGCATTAGATAAAATTTAAAGAGAAATAATGGGGCATTTAAATTTGCATGGATTAAATATTATTATTATTATTATTATTATTATTATTATTATTATTATCATTATTATTATTATTATTATTATTTTTCTGTTCGCTGCCTCCCATTACTTGCTCTTTGGACCTCAGGAGCCACCCCGGTTGAGAACTACTGTCCAGCTTTAAACAGTACTGCAGTGTACAGTTGGTAAATGAGGTCAGCAATAATTCTGCGCTGTATGAGGGATACACCGGCACGTGGAATATGTCACGTAGTCTCAGGAATAAAATTATAGTTGTGTAGGTTTTAGTATTTTTTTTCTTTCGGTTTACAAATCAAGAATATGGGTCTATGGGTTTGGCCTAGGCGTCTCATAAGTGGTGGCTTTTTGGTATCACTTGTGAAGTTCAGACCTGTCTTCGGACAGTTCATTAAACAACAACAGTGTAGGGGAAATGGCAGTACAGGCAAATAGGCAGGCTGAGAATTTGTGTACAGCGAAAATCATGAAACTAATTTTAGTAGCATTGTAATACTTTGTTTTCACGTCCGGTACAAGGAGGAAGTAAAACGAATGTGGTAAAATCACAACAAATCATATTTTAATATTAATATTACAAACACAGCAGAAAATGGAACCGAAGAGAAATTTGTGGCCATGTATTTATGAGGTGAAGCCTACGGAACAATATTTCATAACCCTAGCATATTCTCAAAAGACCTGGTAGATAATTCAACAGCAGTATCTGGCGCAGTATTCTTGGAATGCAGATCAGGCACACTGTAATCGGGGGATGCAATTGGTCGAGAGCACGTACGGTCCCAAGAGGGCAACACGGAGTTTCGTGGATTCGAAATTAAAGTCAAGTCGCCTTTGGAAACACCTCTGGACTCTGTATGTATGGTTGCTATTGTGGAAAATTAAATGTTATTGTTGAAACACATAAAATATTAGTATCCAGTGTCCTATACTTCATACACACAATGCAAACTTTGTCCTAGGACGAAAGAAACCTAGCTACATAGAAAGAGAACAATTCAAATAAAGTTTTTAAAGTGACATATGACTCCAGTTCTTTTAATAATTTTAGAGTACATTTCGCATTTCTTCTTAGTATTCACAAGCAGCATATTATCACAGTCTAGTATACACAGTCACGAAGCTTGAGTTGTGAGGGTGCTAGGAACAATAGACTGTGCTGGTACTATTTCGCATTGTCTGTAATGAGACGATATTAGCGATCCTAGTGGTTGGCAACTATCTATGGATGCATATTTACTACGTATTGAGCTTCGTGTCTATATATACTAGACTGTGATATTATCACGTTCTAAATACAAACTTAATTCAATTTTTTATACTCGGTGTTTCTATGATCATTCCGAGAAAACTACGAACTTTGCACATATATGGTATGACACTTTTTTGTTACATAGAGCTATTCGCTCTAATAATCTGCAGAGTTATTCCACTTCCATCTTGTATTATTTGAAATAAAAATGAGTTTTTATCAGGGGAAATGTTACAAATTTAAATTTGGAATACCATTTTTTGTTTTCTTCGTTTTGGAGCCTACATGTTTTTAATACTGAACGTAAAGTATCGTCTTGTTCATTGCTGAATGTCACTGTGAATAGTGTACCGGACTTAGAAGTTCGTAAGATGTTATAAAATGTTTGAAAATAATATTTTCCTCAAATTCTAACATATTTCCTTCATAAAAAAAATAGAGGTACAAATGTGGAATACTAAGATTAACAAAATTGCAAAGTCAAAATAGTCTCTACGAAGAAAACCACAGAACAAGCATTGAGCATCATCTTTTGTCAACCGTAATGCTGAATCCAGATAAATCGTCCCTCACGTCTTTTCTCCAACTTATTTTATGGTTTCTTGCATTGCTTTTTCATTCCACTGTTTTCTAAGTTTGTTGGAAGCTGAGGTTTCTCCTCTCCCTACAGGAGCCAACACTGGTGACGAAACAGAAAACTGGGATATAAAGATAGAATTACTAGTATTTCATATTTGTGACATACTGAAGTTGTAAGTCATAACCTCAAAACGTATCAAAAACGAAATCAATTAGCCATACATTGCTATTTCTCTTTAATAATACAGAGTGTCCCATTTATCTTGTGGACTTATTACAACTTTTTTTTTGTTTTTGTTTAGATAGGTATTGGAATTTCTGTTTTTGAGAGTTATGTTAGAAAGAGGGGCTAACGTGAGTGTGGAGTTTTGGTGCATGTAACTACATTATGGTACAAATAGCAATACATAACTTAATCATGTTACATTGATTACACACATTAAGACGAGTTCAAAAATGTATCACAATGTCACAATAACAACAACAAAATGCAAAATGAATACCATCAGAATGTGCCGTTTGTTGTGGTGCCTCATTCATCATGTGCTTTAACTTACACAAAACGAAAGACGTCCGTACACGTCGTGTGTTGTGTGTTTGGTGTCTTAACATGTAAACAAATCACAACAACTGTCGACGCCACAATCCACGTACAGTGACCTGCACGTTCTCCGGACATGTCGCCACTCGACTTCTTCCTGTGGGGAACTGTAAAGGACAGTGTGTACCAGAATGTTCTGACAACATCAGACAACTGCAGCAACGCATTCGAACAGGCTTGTGTGTCCATTCAGCTAGCAACATGCCGGGCAGTCATACGGTCTTTCGGAGAACGCCTTCGAATGTGCATTAATGTGAATGGTCACCATTTGGAACATCTTCTGTGACTTTCAAAGCATAACATTATCACATTGGAAGTACGTTTTTGTTTCTTTATGTTGTTATTGATTAGGAAGGTGATATTGTGATACATTTTTAAACTCGTCTTAATGTGTGTAATCAATGAAACATGATTAAAGTATGGAATGCTATTTGAAAAATTGATGACGTCACACATGTATCTTGTACCATAATGTAGTTACATGCACCAAATCTCCACATTCATTTTAGCCCCACGTTCTAACATTACGCTCAAAAACAAAAATTCCAATACCTACCCAAACAAAAAAGTTATAATAGGTGCACAAGATAAATGGGACATTCTGTATAATCATGAATATTTCTAACATTGAGGAATAACTCTGTACATTCAAGAAAATAACTTAACGCCAAAATTTTCACTTTCCTCAAAAACGCAATAATAGTAAACGTTTGAACAGTTCAGCTTCAACTGCAAGCTAAAACATTCCCGCGAAAGCGAGTATCAGTGCGTAGTAATTTAGAAGGTTTCCGTTGAAATACAACACGTCTCAGGTCGTAAATCACACTATTTCATATTTGTATCCCTATTTCATATTTATAACACTTTCTTCACTATTTTATATCTTTCCAAGTTCCAGTCATTAGATATGCATGCATTATTAATCTCCACAGCTCATTTGAAAACTGTGTAGCCTAATGGTTAATAACCTACATGCGTTCACTTGGCGTGACTGGAATATCTCTCGGTCTCTTTCTTAAATGGTAGTCAAAAATGACGTAGCATGATACAGATACTGCATTGGTAAGGAAACTAGTAAAACTTATGAAGAAATATGCGTTAACTTCTTAATATTCGTATTATACAGAACTTTCATTTCAAAACCTTCCATGCTAAACAACTATTTATTTCAAATAATTTAATTTAAAAAAATGTAAATTTAGATATTCTTGAGGGGGGAGTTTAAAACCTATTTAAATTACATTTTAGGATTGTATTACTTTAAATCTGTAGTGTTCGGGAAAAGTGGCACAAGTCAAAAAAGTTAATTTTACAAAAGACGGAAAAAAAAAAAACTGACTTCACACTTCGATTTGATTTTTTTTCTGTATGAATTATTGTAATGGGAGAAATACATATGTCTCTTCTCCCAAGCGAGCAGTTTTTCCGTAAGTTGTCAATAAATTAATAAAAAATGTTTGTGGAAACTGACTTATGCCACTTTTCCCAAGCATTGCAGACATAATTTTAGATCATAAGCATAAATCAGGCATGCCAAAACCCTGCACATTGTGTAGTCGCGCACATTGTGCAATAGTTTCTGTGCGATGTGCACTTTCTATTCCCCTACCTGGAGAGAGTGAATCGCCTTGGAGGGGAACGCGACAGGGTTATACAGACCTGCAACAGCATATCAGTTTTTATTTCAGCAACGCAGTTTGAGTATGGGTGCTGTTTTGGCTGTGTCTGTGAATGAGTTATGATAAAGTGAGATGTTCATAGATAACGAAGAAGAGAAATTACGAATCATGTAACATAATTGTTATAATGTTTTCCTCAGCCAACAATAATTATTTTAAAATGAAAGGCTTTCATCAGCCCATGTCGAGGTAATAGTCTTCTGACAGTTTAGATCAGATTAATAAAGTTCTCAACATATAATGTTTCCAGCGCTTATTTCTTAATCCTTACTTTCACGGCAAAACGAACTTGACAATGGCGTTGTTTTGGAGTCTGTACTAACACAGCCATCAAAGATTAGACGACTTACGACTGTCATTTCATAAGCTAGTAAGTGATGAGAATATAGTAGAAATACATACGTGGCTCTTGAGGTTATAAGGAGCGAAGAATGGACCTATTTGCAAGGCGGAAAATTTTTCTGGAAAAATATATAATGGCAAATTTTCCATCTCACATCACAATATTATGCTAATATACTTACATTAATAAACCTTTAAACCGGACATAAATAGAATATCGTCGCTTCACAGTTTGTGAACTACACTTTTAATTTCATTCAGTAACGCTTCCAACTTGTCGATACTTGCTCTCAACGTTTTCCAAATAAACTATGTGTGAATTTAAATTCTAAGCTTAATTTATATTATTTATTAATATTAATGTTAATTTATATTGACATACAGCAAGGAAATTATTTCAGTGTATAAACTTCACAATGTCCTACTGCATATAATTAATTGGGAGTATAATATTTTCTTCAACATTTTTGTACCAATAAAATAATAATGCTCGACGAATAATGGAAGAGTAGGGACTGTTACTTTAAAATAATTAGTACCTACTACGTAAAATGAAATACTTGTTCGTTGTTTGTTGTTTCGAAATTACTGCAATATTTTATTCTTCAAATACTATATAAAAATCATATGAATAAATTATGCTTTACAAACAACTACTTTGTGAAGTATAACTGACTAAGCCTAAAATTTCTTGTACAGAGTGATTTATATAGAACTGACACATTTCTTTCTTTAATTATTCTGTTGGAAATTCATTCAATGACCCAATTTTAGCACCAAATTAAGCAGAATGTTCTGGAGTTTCTATTCCTTCTCACTAGATACGCAGATGTTTATGTTTTATTCCTATTGTTGGCAGCACTGACCCAATTTTAGCACCAAATTAAGCAGAATGTTCTGGAGTTTCAATTCCTTGTCACTAGATGCGCAGATGTTTATGTTTTATTCCTATTGTTGACAGCACTAGATGCGCAGATGTTTATGTTTTATTCCTATTGTTAGCAGCTGTTTTCGACATTTTGTGTCAACGTGAAAATGCAGTACACATTAAATCAACGATTCTTCCTTGTGAAGCAATACTGGATTACGAATTCAATTACAGCTACTCAAAGGGCATACCAGAGAGAATTTTGTGTTCGCAATCCTCTCAAAAGAAACACAATACTGGGACTGGTAAACAAATTGGAAACAACTGGATCTCTGGTGAGTGAAAAGGGCAAGCATCGTTCATCTAGGCTTCCCACGGTTGTTGTTGACGTAAGAGCAAGTTTCTTTGACGACCGAATAATTTCCAGGAACCTGTGGCCACCGAGATCTCCGGATTTGACAACGCCGGACTTCTTTCTATGGGGTTACTTAAAAGACAGGGTTTACGCCACACGTCCCCAGACATTGGACGATCTGAAGCACAACATCACACAGGAGATTCAAGCTATTGACAACAGAGTCCTCCAACGAGTGGCCAGTAACATGGAACGACGTGTTGAGTTGTGCCTTATGCAGGAAGGAGGACATTTTCAACATTTGCTATAGAGGTAAATAATCTCCCAAAATTCCTCTACATTTTAGGTATAATAAGTTGTCGCTAGCACAATTCGTTTTGAAACAATTAATGAAAGAAATGTGACAGTTCTATATAAATCACTCTGTATTACAATTGTCAAGTATAGATACTGATAATAGGCTACCGTGTTTCTTTTCCTTCTGCTAAGTGTGTTTATATTGTCCAAATGCCTATTTAATCCAACCCTAGAAGCGCAGAATAGATTATCGTACACCCCTCCAGCTAAGAAAGGGTAAGAGGAACGCTCGAATGATGCAGTCTGCACAGACCGGCGATCCGCGCACAAAACTGCACATTTAGAGTCTGATTTCTGGCATGCCGGGCATAAAGCAAACATTTTGAATAATTAATTACTTTAGGCAAATCATTAGTATAAATCTCGAATAATATTGGTCCAAGATTGGAACCGTGAGGTACTCCGAAATTAACTATGTAAATGTATGATTCAGATTGGTGTGTAAATATATGACTCAGATTGATTAAATTTAATTATTATATTTTTTTCAAAAACGTTTAATAGATGAAATGATAATAACAGATATAAATTCTTGGTGACACGTACGTACTCTGTATAATGAATATAATTCCAAATTTTTACGTCGTTCCGTTTCATAGAGCCAGACCTCGTTCTTGCATCATTTTCGTGAAAGCTCTCTACCATATCTCCCCCCTGGCCTGGCCTGGCCAGGGCAATATCAAGGATGTCCTCTGAAAGGTATAGGGAGCGCTGTTATCTCCTTCCCTTCGTGGACTCGGCAGGGGAACCGTATCTCCATGCCAACGGCTTAATGGGCAGTGGATGGGCAATACTAATGCAGGAGTTTGGAACATGTTTCCTCTATTGGCAGAACTGAACTGTAAAGATACAAACAGCCCTTCCTTGGAATGAAAGTGTAATATGTCCACCTTGATATCGACAGAGAAACTCTGTTACAGAAAAAAAAATCTGCCTAATTACATAGCCTATATACGAAAATTCTCATTAACTAAATTCGTATTAACATTTGTTCCTCGTTTTACATTATTTTTCAAAATAAGAAGTAAAAAAAGAAGTTATTAAATGATAGTAAATGCACGGAATTAACAAACAAATTTAAATTTGGAAGATACGCATTTTTAAGACTAACTGATAACATTTTGGAATAGTTAGAAATTATTTGTATGTATGTGTGTATGTATGTATGTATGTATGTATGTATGTATTTATTCACACTGCAATGGGTATATACCCGGTGGCAGTGGTAACTAAGTACACTCAATAATGACAATAATAACCTTATTAATTAAAAATACAGTTAATAATAATACCAATAATTAATACTAACAATAATAATAATAATAATAATAATAATAATAATAATAATAATAATAATAATAATAATAATAGGGAATATCCTAGATTAAATGAAGCACGATCACTTAAAATAACATTTAAAATAAATCTAATTTGTATCTTAAATCTAAGTTCGAACTAAAACCCACGAGTATGATATGTTCATATCTGCACAAGTACCTTTCCACATTACACTCATTTCGCTGTCAACTCACTCACTGCAATGGAACTACGACACATTTCACTGATTCTATCCTGATTTCACTAACACTTCAAAAACATTTCACTGTTCAAATACTTTGCACTGCCACTATTAAGTATAAAGCTTCCCTGACAGGAACACGTTTCACTGACACAACACACTTCACTGACACAACATAATTCTTCACTGATACAACACTTCAATAACAAAATATCATTTACATCCTTTACATACTGTGTATAATTACCGTTTATTAGTAAAGTCCTTAAGCCTATTTTTAAATACGTTTTTGGTTGTTGGTAAAGCCTTTAGTAAGTCTGCAGGTAAAGCATTTCAGTCCCTGATAGTACGATTGAGAAAAGAAAACTTTCCAGTGTCCGTCCTCTGTCTTCTTTCCCTCAATTTATATGAGTGGTCGTTCCTTGAAGAGTAATTTGGCGGTTGCAACCATTTTTTATTTCTCTCTAGGCAGGCTCACCTCTGTATGTTTTGAACAGTGCGCATAATCGAATTCGCGTTCTCCTGTCCTTGAGTGTGTCCCATTTTAATGGTGAATTTTTCCGACAACACATGAGAGCCCGTTTTTGAATATTTTCCAGTGTCTTAATATGTTCTAATCTGTAAGGATCCCAACATGCAGCACCATATTCCATTACTGGACGTACTAGTGATTTATATGCATAGTGATTTATAGCAAACTTTATTTCTAAATTTAATAGATTTGAAGGAATGTCAAAAGATTACTGTGAAATCAAATTAAGAAATTAAGCCCTGCCAGCTAGAGAGTGTTTATACAAACTGTATTAATATTTCTGTTGTGAAAGAGGAATGGAAGAAAATAGCATAATTAATTATTTATATATACTGGCTGCACATTGTAGAGTTAAACGAGAATTACAACATAAGCAAGTAGATAAATATTAAGGTTTAGAATAAAGTACAGTGGTTGAATCTTGCACTAAAACTAGACGTAAGTGCAGGATAAGGCAATATAAAGTAAATACCATCATTTCCCATAACTATGGTCATGGAACTATAGTCCACTCAAATTTTGTACTCCATATCGTAGTCTTTTCTGAAGGACCAAAAGGACAGACCCCGAGGACCACAGGTGGTCCGTTGACCATAGATTGAGAAACGCCGGTTTAGACTATACGCACGACTTTCGACCACAAGTACTCGGACATGAACATTCTGAGTCGGTTACAGACTACCGATATTAATCCTCGCAATACCAAGCGGTGTATTCTGGCTACCTCAGCTATAACATTAGTTCATAAAATCTATGTGAGCTGTAATAAGCATTTGTAACTTTGTAGTTTTGTTAAATAAGCTTCTCACATTACAACAATGCATTGTATACTTATATTATGCAAATCTAGTCTTTCAGGTGAAGCTCCCTGTAAAGCAGATTTGAATAATTTCAAGGGAAAAATTGTTCCGGGGCCGGGTATCGATCCCGGGACCTCTGGTTGAACGTACCAGCGCTCTACCACTGAGCTACCCGGAAACTCCACCCGATTTGAAATTATTCAAATCTGCTTTACAGGGAGCTTTACCTGAAAGACTAGATTTGCATAATATATACGTTACTGTGTACGTTAACAGAAAACCACATTCCAAGTCACACAGAGATTGTGTGCACTCGTCGTGGGTCTCTGGTGTTTCGTCAGCCCACGCGAGTTGTGTGGATATACAGGGAAAAATTGAGACGGTGTCGGGTGGAGTTTCCGGGTAGCTCAGTGGTAGAGCGCTGGTACGTTCAACCAGAGGTCCCGGGATCGATACCCGGCCCCGGAACAATTTTTCCCTTGAAATTATTCAAATTATTCATTGTATACTTATAGTTTTCTATTTTTGTTAGTAATATTATTTACAAACCGCCTGGGGTAGTCAGATTACCCAGCTTGGTATCGTATGGTATGTTTTCTTCCTCTTCTCGGAAATTTGTAATATTATTCGTAAATTTTATTTTAACTGTTTTATGTTGTACTGACGGACGGAGAGACGGACGGACGCACGGTCGAACAGAGAGAGAGAGAGAGAGAGAGACTGAGAGAAACAAGAACGGACGGACAGACGGACAGAGGGACGGACGGACGGACAGATGGATGGACGGACGGATGAACAGACGGACAGAGAAGCGGGCGGACGGACAGAGCGACAGACGGACAGAAGGGCGGACGGACGGATAGATGGACTGAGGACAGACAAACAGATAGACGGATGGACAGATAGGTAGGTACTGTAGGTTGGCAGTAGGTAGATAGATAGGTAGGCAGGCAGGCAGACATAACAACAGATAGATATATGGCTAAATGTAATATAATGTCATTAAATAATAAAAAAAATTGCTTTAAACATCTGAAAATAGACAAATATTCACTGGGGTATTTCAACTACTCCAATTGGTATAAGGAAGGTGCTGAAAAGCTTGGGACAGTGAGGGTTAACCAGTGAGCTCTATACTAAACTGGAGGCACAACACAATGCTTTAAAAGCGTGACGCGAATGCTGAGCGCCTGAGGGTATTGATATCTCTTTCTAACATAGTGTTGTCCTTGTCTCTCTTGCTGTGAATACTATCTTACACAATAATGGTATTTTTATTGCTTACTGCCGCATGTTCAACATGAACTCACGAGACTCAATGAAACCCTAAATCATAATATATGCCCAGATTGCTCGACCTTATAGGCTTTGACGGTCACAATTTTTGTCAGGTTTACTATGCTGCCATTAGTTGTTACATAAGGAGTCACGTCATAAGTCCCATTTGAATTGCATTAGCGACTGTATTGCCATCTCGTGTTCGTTTACGGCTGACGGATGACGATCCTGGCGGTTGTTCTCTGCAAAGTGCTGCCGATTTTAATATAGGGATGAGTTATCTGTTACATTATGATCTAGATTGACACACATTAGTTCGAAAGAGAGAACAATACTGTCACCAACATGGCGTCTACGGTCACCCTTTCAGACAGGAAAGAGCATTGCGTTGGTGCCTCCAGTTTAGTATAGAGCTCACTGGGGTTAACCTTGAAGGCAGCTCTGTTGCCAACAAATGGAAGGATTCACTAATACGTACTTAGCGGACATTCTTTTAATGTACGGAGGAGGAGAATTTCAAAATGTGGCAGAAGAGTTCTATCGGAATGATTTTCAAATCGTCGCATTCAAAATACACTAATGTTCGTTCCTGTGCAATGGAGACTGCGAACAGAGGAACTCTTCATCCTCGAATCGATGGTCGTGGACTATAATGTGATGCTTTAGAGCTACGGCGACAAGAAGAAATTCTGAGAATCGTTCAGGAAAATTTTGGTCCAGCAAAATATATTATTGCTCTCAATGGTTCAGTTTCATATCACCTTAGATCATAATATACTCAGATTGTTCGGCCTTATAGGATTTAACGGTAACAATTTTTGTTAGGTTTACTATGGTGCCATATAGTTGTTACATAAAGAGTCACGTCATAACTTCCATTTTAATTGCATTAGCTACTGTACTGCCATCTCGTGTTCGTTTACGGCGGACGGGTGGCGATCCTGGCAGTTGTTCTCTTCAAAGTGCTACTGATTTTAACATAGGGATGAGCAATCTGATATATATATATATATATATATATATATATATATATATATATATATATATATATAATCCAGGATATCACTCTATCATCCTTGCAAGAGTAAGAATATAGCTCATCTTATAGTACAAAATGATTAATAATCCCATCTGTTAATTAAAAGTGTAACATAAAACCTGTCTCTGTGTTGATACAAGTTAAAACATTTGGTTACCTGTTAAAGTATTATAATCTTCATGGCACTCCTGGACTTCCGTGCATCAAGCAAGGAATTCGTATAAGAACAAATCGGATGAAAGTAATAACGAACCTGAAAATATGTTCTTTTTCATGGCTAAAAATATTTTCAGAAATTGAAAAATTGGTTACATAATATGGTTCAATATATTATCCTCGATTAACTCCGAAAATATTTGCACTATACTCCTTACACCCTGTATTATATCATTCAATACACATAAAAATGATTTATTTCTTTTATTGCTAGTAAGTTTGAAATGAATACAAGTTAATAAATACAATGAAAGATAAACTAGCCCACTCCTGAATGAGTAAGACTCGTGCTCAGGAGGGGATTCCAATACAGACAAAAATAAAATTAAAATTGAGAGTGAATACAGATTAAATAATGTTTAACATGTTTAAACCCAAACTATAAATCCAATACTTTTTTATTATTTTATTAATTTGGTGAGGATTTATGGTTGAAATAATATTGGAATAAAATTTGAATAATCATCTGGGACCTTGACTCGTGCTATGATAAAAAAACTGCATTGGTTTTACATTTTGGTTCACACAGACGCAGAGAATTCATATTTTTAGTTCTATATTTAAGTATATACCTCTCAAAGTTATTAAGAGTTCTGTGAAAATATTTAAATAAAATAAAATAATATATATGTTTAATGTTGAAAACTTTGAAATGTTTAAACAACAATTCAGTTGTGTAATCTTTCTGCTTTTTTAAACACATTTTTAATACTTTTTTCCGTAGTAAAATTGACGGATGAAGGTTGCATTTATAAGTTCCACCCCAACCTATAATACCATACATAAATATAGATTGAAATAATGCTAAATAAATTATACGTAAACAGTTAATTGACAAAATATTTCTAGAACAACAAAGTAACATAATGTTTTACGTAATTTATTGCAAATATAATGAATATGATTATTCCATTTAAAATTATTATCAGTAATTATACATAAGTATTTAACCTCATTAACTTAATTAATAACTGAACAATTGGAATTTATATCGGAACAATCAGAATTACGCATTTTAATTTGTAGTAGGGTCTTTAGATGAAATTGGTTTATTGCCATTATTATTTAACGAAAATGGGATAGCTATTGTTTTATCTTTATTAATTGCAAGTGAATTTAAATCGAACCGTTTTTTATTAATTTTAAGTCTCAATTTGCATTATAATAAGCATCAGTCCAAGTTTTTTCCACTAAAAAGTAAAACAGTATCATCGAACAAAAATCGAAGGAAAAATTACTCTTACTTCTCATAACAGTTTAATTCCTCCTAAGAACCAACCTCTCGTGGTGGAGAATTCAAAATACCATGTTGAAAAAATCTACATACAATATAATATATGACCATTTATTTCTGATCGTATATATTTTACTGTCAGTTATGGTTGCCGGCTGTGATGTATGTAATGATTAACATACAGTTTTAAGGCTCGTTAAATCGATGGTTGTGATTTTGAATTACGCCTGGGGCATGGACACTGATCCGCAGTGATATAAATGTGCCCGTATACGTCGATATGCTATAATGACATTCATCTTTCCATGTAATTTCGTATCGGCACTATTTATTCACGGAAATATATGGCCGTACACATATGCAAAACGTTAAATATTCCTGCATTTATGAAAGTGAGGATAGCCAAAAATTTTGCATCATAATAGGCCTTGATTTCATTGGCATTATTTTGTGAAATACATTGATTGGACGCTCTGAACACCTCTAAACGTGGTTAATGGAAACCTTTAAATCTGCTCGTCACCAGTGTTATAGGCTACTCTGTTTTTCGGAAGGATGGCAAGATCCCTCCTCTACTTCCAAACCGAAAGATCTCCCACTTTTAAGGCAGAGTCCGCGTTATAGAAGGATTGAAAATTGTGTTCACTGTATCTTAATGTTAATTAAACTTTATAAAATGCCCATATTATATATATAGGATGATTCACTAGGAAAGGTAAAAAATTTGGGATGTGAATTCTGAATTCATTCTGAGTCAAAAAGTTCATATGAATATAGGTCCGTTTTCGAACGGTTACGAAGATATGGCTCTTTGATTTCACAAAAACTTCTGGATTCCATTGTACTAACTCGCATTTAGAGACAGATAAAGGACAAATTTAAAATTTATATTCACGTATGCATACATACCTAATATTCTAGATGTCGGGAGCGATGTTTTCGCATATTTTCAAAGATACCTCCTTCTCCTTCAATGTACTGTTGCGCTCGGGCGCTCATCGCTCGGGAGAGTTGCACGTGGCTGTTCTTTATGCGGCGTGCAGCATCCAAAATACTGTCGATTAGCGCCTCTCTCATTTTCACCTTCCTTTGGTATACCAAGTCTTTCATCCAACCCCATAGACAGTAAATACTCTTCGATATGGTACTCTTCTGTTCGGAAAGCGTCGTTCATATTCAGCGACGGCACGCAAGGAACTTCCATCGCACTAACCATACACATACACAATATCGGCGTATTTTGCAGTCGAAAATTTATAAGGAATCTTGGAAAACACAACTTAACACTTCCGATAACTGTACCTGTATAACTACTGTACTGTAAGTAGCTAACTTAACTGCTGTGAACTGATAGGTGATAATGTATTTGTGTTATGCGCGGGATCTGTGTCATTACATCAAATAACGACAGGCGATTGGACATTTGTAATGCCTCATCACCCGGTTTGTGAGGTGAATGAACTTATCCACGTCGCTCACAATGCAGATTCCAATGTTACGTCATTCATTGCGATCCGTGACCTTGTCTCACATTTCACGTCAGCAGCATATGGTAACGTCTGATTCACATTGGGGCCAGACGTTTTACCAATCTAGCTCCGCCATCGTTCGAAAACGGACCTATGTTCATATGAATTTTTCACTCAAAATGGCCTAAGATATCGTATACCAAATTTTGCACCTTTCCTCGTGAATTACCGTGTATAAATATGAGTAGCTAAATTTTATAAATTATCATGAACAAAGTTAATTGTAAAATAAAATAATCAATCAATTACAAATAAGTGCACACACTCGAGGACCCCTTATATTTATCACTGTTTCAAGAAATTCATTATGGCGTGCAATTGTATCAGCATGGTCCATTAAAAACTTACTATTTACACTTCTTTTACGCTAACGAAATTCTATACATATAATAATTTTCCTTAGTGAAGAGTTAGATAATTGAAAATTCAGCTTATTTCATACAGCTAGCACAATATCACTCAAGGCAGGACAGACTCTTCTTTGTAGTAGTCTAGGACACACATAAGTAACGCGTTTTCATTGAATTTATCAGTTGTAGTAAAAATATGTTCACGCTTTGTCGTTTTTGAAGAACTTTTCAGTTTTTCTCACTTTCCTTTTTTTTAATAAATAAGCATAAACATTGAAACAAAATCTAAATCAGCTACATGAACACATCTATAACACACGCCAATGGAAACAGTAACTCAACAACAGTCAATGGGCTTCTGGTATACTAAAAGATCCTACACAAGTCATATGACCGTAGATGTTAAATCGTATATAAACATTCTTAAAAACTATGTATTTTAATACAAAGTGGTAGCATATCTAAAGAAACTCCAGAATAATAATTATTTGCCTATTAAAGACTTGCTTTCTTGTTTATTTTGTGTCATGTCTGTATAGCTATACACACTGCAAGATACGACCACTTTCTGCAAAGTAGACTGTAATCATTACTTCATAACATCAGTTAAACCCACCAATTTCTCCTAACTGTATAAACGCAAGTGTATTCTTGCCGTGCAAATGTCCTTCCATCCACGGCTTAAAATTGCAGTCCAGAGTCAGATATCTAGCGGAGTACAGATCTCGGATTATATCTCTGCCGGTCAGTGGCCGTTAAATTTCAAATGGCTTATCTTACAACGTGGACGTCAACGTATTGGAAAGCATTACAACTTTCCTCCCATCCCCTCACTTCTCCACCGCAAATGTGACGTTTCATAGAGACAGAGATAAAATCCGAGATCTGTAATAAGACATTATTGAGAGAGCGAGACAGCAGATGTCAAGAATGCAAGTGTACGAGGGTTGTAATCCCAAACTCACCGATACTATTCCGAACTTGGTTGCATAATAAATAGCGACTGAACTCTAAAAGACACACAAGCAAACAGTGCCTAAAAAAAAATCAGAGAGTAAGTTTGTAGAGTAGACGCATGCTGAAGCCCCCTACTCACAAGGTCATTGAAGTCCGAGGGTTCGAGTGACAGCCTATCTCTTTAAAACCTCAGGCTCTCTTTCAAATGCGTTGGCGGGATGTTTCCATCCTTACGAAAAATGCACTGTAATATTCCGTTTTTTACAAGGTAACCGTCCACATCATAATGAAAGAATGCTTAAAAACGTAAAGGAAATATTACGTCTTAAGCAGATCTTATTAATAAAAAATTTGAAACACAAAAAAAAAAGTTTGGAAAATGTCTTTGATGGAACTGGTGCTAGAAAAATGATATTTCGGCAACATGCGATCGAGAATTCACGAAGTCACCATTTGACATCCTGCATATAATTGAAGAAAACTTAAAAGAAAACATAATGGGCATAACCGGAATTCGAACACACGCTCAATCGCAACATCGGATCACGAGATAAACTCGTCACTCCTTTAGCTATGCTAAAATTTTAAATATTAGACAACCACGCAGTAGATAAAGAGTCGTTATATAAGCGACATAAATAATTGTGATTGCTAAGTAAATATGAGAAATGAGATCCGTGGAGAAGAATCCGATATATCTTAATGGCCACTAAGTGTGTCAGAAAAGACGTGAGATGTTTGGAGGGAAAGGCAATGTAGCAAGCCCCCTGGAATATTTAATTCTCTACGACTTGCTAGCTTCTCGCATTCATAATTCACGAAGGCCGTATCGCCCGACTAACTCCATTATTTATTTACAGAACAAAGATAAAAACCTGGTACATTCAGGAAACAAAATCGTCTGTATACAGGATGTCTCAAGCTTACTAGTAAGGAATCCAAGAACGCAATTCTCTATAATTCATTATTCTACAGCGATTTTCCAACATAGAGAATTTCACGCTTGGGAAGATATTTATACTAGGCGTCCTATTTATAAGTTACCGGTAGTTTTTAATTTCGCAATAATACTGCGAAAAGTCAATTTCGATGTATTTGCATAAATGAAGGGTTCAGCGCCATAGTGGACCAAGCGCCATTTATTAAAAACGGAGAAAGCAAGGGTTAAAGTTAAGTGAATACCATAGTTTAATGAAGATTGACATATCATTTAGTTTTAATGTGTATACTTTATATTACTTGTTATATGTTTCCATTGAATTATGGTAATAACTTCATTTTAACCCTTGTTTTCTACGGTTTTATTAAATGGCGTTTGGCCCACTATCGTTCTGAACCCTTCAAATATTCTTATGTATTCAGAATCTCTGCTACCGAAAATGTGATCTTAAGTTATGATATCTGTCTATCCCTTCGTCGATTTTCCTTAAATTCGTTTACGGATTATAACGACATTAAGTTTATGAGTCAATTTATCGGACATTACAACAGCATTAGCTACTACTAGTCACAATGAACTCTCTTCACATTCGCACATTCGTGCTAGAAATTTATTTTTTTCAGGAAAGTTTAACAAATCAAAATAATTGTATAAAAGCCATTCAATGGATAATGGCGCTAACATAAATCCCTTGCGATTTGTGAAGCATTAAAGTGCGCTTACTGGTCGCAGTGACCGGTATGATCCTTTTAGTGTTAAAAATAGTAGTTTTATGAAGAAATGTATAACAATTAACTACATTATGCCTTTCAGTAAAATAAACCGTTGTAAATTTAATTTTATAGAGGTTTCATAAAAACTCCATTTCAAACTCTGCTTAATGTACAGCCATTGTCTGCTAAATTAAGTGAATGAATCTATTGACTTATTTGAGTTCTATTAGAAAAGAACACGTTTGCGAACTTATATTTAAAAATAATTGCATCACTCATATTTACTCAGATATATAATTTTCTTAGGGTGACCAGATTCACATCGATAAAAAAGAGTAAATACACCTTAAAAATTGGACATTGTTCGAAAAAAAAGAGGACAGAAAATATGTACTCAGATTTAGATATAGGCCTGTATTATACTTTAAATTACGTCAATATCTATTTTATTACAAAATAATTATGATAAACTTAATAACAATAATAATAATAATAATAATACTGATTTTACAGTTAGTTACAATATTAAAGTCAGAGGATTATAATATTAAAGAGGACAGAAAATATACATTTACGTTTAGGCCTATATTATACTTAAAATAATGTCAATGTCTACTTTATTACAGTATACTGATGATAAAACTTAATAATGTAAAATTATTTTACAGTTACCTACATATGAAAGGAGCAAAAAGAGTTATGATCATTCGCAAAGTGTATATTCCGTCGATGCTGTTGCCACCTACAGACAAATTACTTGAAAAAGGCGTCAAATCAGATAATTTCAAATTAATAAATAAATTATGGTTTATTTAACGACGCTCCAGCTGCAGAGATTATATCAGCGTCGCCTGTGTGCCGGAATTTTGTCCCCTAGGAGTTCTTTTACATGCCAGTAAATCTACTGACATGAGCCTGTCACATTTAAACACACTTAAATGCTATCGACCTCGGCCGAGATCGAACTCGTAACCTCGAGCATAGAAGGCCAGAGCTATACCAACTACGCTACCGAGGGCGACAATAATTTCAAAATATCAGGCATACAAGTTACGAACAGGACATTTCTTCATTTTTTAAACAATCCGCCCGGACTCCGGATAAAGGCCTAAAAAGGAGGACGTCTAGTCAACCTAAATTTTCTCCTTTTCTCAATATCTAAAATTATGCATAAAGCAGGTTTTGAACGCGAACCTATAGTTTGTGTCAAGTCGAGAGATTAGGTCTATTATTCAACTATGGGTACGTCTGTCGGGCATCGAATATCGAACCCTACGAGTCGGAAACCAGTGAAGAACACTAACTACGCCTGTTAAAATCCATTGCGTTCACCAAAACGAAAGTAAAGAATAGTGCAGGCGTTCGTTTGAGGAGCACGGATATCACAGCACGGCTTTGTCTCCCGGTCTGGCGGCAGTGCTTTGCAAGACAGGAGACAGTAATTAGTGAAGTGCCATTAAAGAAATGATGACAGCAGCCCCGCAAAGATAAAACGAAGGAATATTTTCATATCCCTGTTTGTTTTTATACACGCGCCTTCACAGAGAGAATGAACAAAAAGCGCTACCTGGCTTCAGAGCCACGTTGTTTGAATGCAATTTTTTTAACAAATACTTTTGTCAAAATATTAGCAACATAGAAACAACTCATATTTTCCAATTACATGTTTCATGGCGATTCAGTTTTTTTTTATCCTGGTTCTATTTATATTCAAATATAACCTATAGTTTTCAACTACTCCATCTGTTCCAAAACAAGGTATAGAAAAATGTCATTTATTCCGTTCCAAAATATGGTATACATTTTTATGCTCGACCATGCCGAAATGTAGTAATTATACACCTGGTAGCAGTCCTTTAATGCATGTTATTAAAGTACACCTACTCATTAAAGTACAGGTGTTCAGCCAATGACAACTCAGCTTACAGGTGTTCAGATAATGACAAGTCAGCTTTGTACCGTTATAAAACCGCAAGTATCGATTATTCTCGGATATGCAATCGAAAGAGAATTAGCGAAAAGTCAAGGAGGCTGGAAAGCCAATACTGTCGCAGAAGGTTATGTTCTGTTACCATAATAATTAGCGTTAATTGTAAATAATATTCAAATAAATTCAATTGGTTATCTAGTTTTTCAATGTCGAATTCAATAATCAAGGTTATATCAAGTTTAACGGGATTACATCAAGGTCAATGACATTATTGTTCCTCGGAAAAAATCAATATTTTCGCGTCTGCGCACATCTCACAATTCACGACCTAGAACAAGGTCATTTCCGATCTTGTCAGATACAAATAAAATGTATACATCTGAATAATTTCAAGTTAGAAATATGGTCGAGCATAAAAAGTCGTATGAAACTCGCCTATAATGGTAATTAAGAAGCTCCTATGAAAATTATGAAACTCGCTTGCGCTCGTTTCATAAACATCCATACTCGCTTCTTAATTACTATCATTATAGGCTCGTTGCATAATGTACTATTAAAGTTCTCAGTAATATAATGTAACTTTAATGCATCTTCTAGATACTTTTTGTATGACAATTCCACTTTTACTACGTCATACTTTTAGTGGGTTATTTTTACGACGTCTTATCAATCTTAGATTATTTAGCGTCTGAACGAGATGAATGTGATAATGCCAGTGAAACGAGTCCTGGGTCCAACACCGAAACTTATCCAGCATTTGCTCATATTGGGTTGAGGGAAAACCTCGGAAAAACCTCAACCAGGTAACTTGTCCCGACCGGGAATCAAACCCGGGCCACCTGGTTTCGCTGCCAGACGCGTTAACCGTTACTCTACAGGTGTGAACTACGTCATACTACTTTTGAACAATAAAACGACACGAAAGGACGTCTTTCAACCAATCATGGCTGCTTATCTCACAATTTTATTGCGTCTCTAGCATTTGTTTAATTTCATCGCTTCCCTAGCATTTGTTTGTTGTTATTACTAACCTAGCATTTGTTTCTTTGTTTGCCAACATTTCAAACTCCACTGGTCTGGACGTCAAAAAACAGAAAATTACAAACCACTCCTGTCGATGCACAGCACTTTCAAATACGACTCGCATTGGCATTCAAGAACAAGAATTAATAAAGATCACTGTTCATAGCTATACATCTTCCCTTAAAACCTATTTACAAATAAATGGTTAACATTCGGAAATCCTGAATAAGTTGAGGAATAAACCACGTACATCAACGAATTCCATTTCTTTTACGCACACGTCTAATTTAACATCAATTGAACCACCAACTACTAAAACATTCAAATTTAAAAATTGTACTTTCAATAATTGTTCCTTTTCAAATTATTCATGTTTATTTTTTATTTTATCGTCCTTAATTAAAACCTTTCTTGTTTATTTCATCATCTCTAATTAAAACTTTTCTAACACTTGTTTATATTATTTAGGTTATGGTATAGCTTTTGTTATACGATATTATGAATAGTCACGTATCAGAGATTGTTTATTATTAAGATTTATTTAAACTCATCTGTCAAGTGACGTTGATTACTGGGATCCGGATAATTGAAGTGGAATGCAAATATTTTAATAAAAATGAAATTTAATCAACAAAGTCTTCTTGGCTAGTAACCGTCCACAGAGTTCAAT
Organism: Periplaneta americana; assembly: GCF_040183065.1. Lineage (NCBI taxonomy): Eukaryota > Metazoa > Arthropoda > Insecta > Blattodea > Blattidae > Periplaneta > Periplaneta americana. The sequence continues at coordinate 70,589,208 of NC_091117.1, read as the reverse complement.
GAAGATTCCATAGTTGGCACAACTGATATCAAGAAAACAGCTAATCATTACACACTAATGCCATCTAGCGTAATATTTGTAATGTTGAGATGGTAAAATAATACATTTGAAGACAGCTGTATTTTTGTAAGTGAATTAACATTTTATTGTATTGGAGTACTTTGTTACTTCTAATTTTTTATATACTTTGTTCCAATCGTATAATAGTCAATTAAATCCCACTCGAGTTTTGATTTTCTCTAGCTAAATCAAAACCTCTATTGAGATTACTGTTGATAAATTAACATAAGAAAAAACTAATAAAGAAAATACATTTCATTCCATGTGATGTCAAACTAATAAAATAAAAACAAACATTGTTTTCAGAGAGGCAAATTAACACAAAAACAGCAATAAATTACAACCTGTTTTTATATGACTGTAGTGCCTTAGATGTACTACTCAAAATTCAGTGGGTTGGTGTTCCATTTCTGCAAAGGAACACCACAGCAGGTGCGCATTTGATTTCTGTTCGTAATGAACTATTTAAATATTATAGTTTGTTGCACTACGGAAGACTAGAAACATTCACAACTGCACTGTCTGACAGTCCCTTCAATACTGAACAGAATACTACACAGCAAAACATTTCGTGCGCGCATGCGCAATAATCAAATTTTTTTTTCTTTGTTAATATACCATATTTTGGAACGGAGGGAGTATCATTGACAAGATACACAAACGTGAAATCATTTTCTACGCAGCCAAACAAGACTGGATTATGTTTTATACATTGCAAGAAAGAGGCATGCCGGTAGGTATGTGAAATTCCAAACACTGATATAAATGATACGAGACTGTTGGCTTTCGGAAGCAATTAATTTTTTTTTCTACTCTATGCTAGAACTTAACATTTCTTACGTTACAATCTGCATACACACCCCATCTCCAGGGGATAATATTACGATCTGGGTTCTATTCCACAAAAGTATGGTGTAATACGTTAAAACTGTAATTTACCCGTAAATTGTACAACATTAGACACAAAAATGACCGATGTCTTGTAGCGTGAATTTGTGTAAGTCCACTTCGACCAGCTTTTGATTCACACGACTAGGAAAAGGATTTTTATTTTGCACCTAGTTACATTTTTAGTTGCTTATTGAACTGCTATGTTATTTAGTGTCGATGAAATTGGTAAAAGCGAGATGGTATTTAGCGAAGATATAAGTGAATCTTCAAAAATAATATTATTACTGTTATGTCAGGTTATAATATTTGGTCTAATAGCAGTGAAAGTGATGGTAATAATAGTGAAGATCATGAAGTTATCAAGAAGGAATAAATATCCAATTTATAACAATCAGGGTAAAATGAACGTTTAAGGTTAAATACTGTAGAGGTGGAAGAACAAATGATTTTTTATAATACAATCTGCTGAACCCCCAGGAACCGACCACATTACAGCTGAATTAATTAAAGAAGGAGGCAATACCCTCACACGTGCAATTTATAAATTAATAGTGCGGATATGGGAGGAGGAGATTATGCCAGAAGACTGGGTGAGAAGGCCTAATTTGCCCAATATTTAAAGAAGGAGATAAGAGGAAGTGTGAGAATTACAGAGGCATTACACTGCTTAATGTGGTATATAAAGTTCTTTCAGGTGTTTTGAATGAAAGACTTAGGAAATATTCGGAGCAAATTCTTGGAGAATCGCAATGTGGATTTCGACCAAATAGAGGCACCTCAGACCAAATTTTTACAATCAAGCAAATGTTGGAAAAGTTCTGTGAATGGGGCATAGATCTTCACTTGATGTTTATCGATTTTAAGCAAGCTTTTGATAGTGTAAACATACAGGAGCTTTACGGAATGTTGGAAGAATTTGTCATCCCATTAAAAATCATAAGATTGGTACTAATGACCATGGATAATTCTATGGCACATGATAAAGTGGGAAATAAAATTAGTAAAGCTTTTACACTCAATACTGGAGTTAAAGAAGGGGATGGTCTTTCCACAGTATTATTCAATCTGGCCATATACCAAGCAATAAAAAAATGTAGACCAGAAAGGCATCATATTCACAAAATCAAGTCAAATCTGTGTGTATGCTGATGATATAGCTATTATATCTAGAAATGCTCCCACACTCAAACAGTTTTTATTGAATTATCCAGGAATTCCGAATACATGGGATTAACAGTGAATCAAAGAAAAACTAAATACATGATTATGTCCACCTCTAAGTTGAGAAGGACCCCCAGGAATATTACCATCCAGGAGTATACATTTGAAGGTGTATCCCAATTCAGATATCTTGGAGTTATTATTAATAATAACTGTGATGTGAGTGGTTGTGTCAACGACAGAATACAGGCTGGAAATCGGGCTTATTACGCTAACCTCCCACTGTTAAGAACCAGTTATTATCAAGGATGACAAAGATTAAAGTTTATGAAACATTAGTTCGTCCTGTAGTTACCTTTGGTTCAGAGACATGGACATTTACAAAGAAAGACGAGAACTCCTTAAGAAGTTTTGAACGGAAGATTCTATGTAGAATCTTTGGCCCAGTCAATGATCATCAAGGATGAAGGATACGCTCCAACAATGAACTTCTTAACCTGATAGGAGGTCAAGATGTTGTATAATTTATGAAAGCTCAAATACTGGGATAGATAGGACATTTAAACAGGATGCCTGAAACACGCACTCCTATTAAAATGTTAAAGGGTAGACTCTATAACAGGAGGAGAAAGGGTGGACCAAAGTTAAGGTGGATGGATGGGGTATCCAAAGATCTTGAAATTATGGGAGTGAGAGGATGGACTAACATGGTGAAGGACAGAGTAAGATGGAAGGCTGTTAAGGAGGCCAAAACCCACCCCGGATTGTAGCGCTCACTGATGATGATGATGATGATGATGATTATGATGATGATGATGATGATGATGATGATAACCTGTTGAACAGACTGATACTACTGAAATTCATTTCGAGGAAAATCTTATACGGCATTATACTATCAAACATGAGCTATAATCTACAAGAAGAGCAAGGTAATATCCTAACAGAGTTAAGAAAAAATATTTTAGTAGCATTAATTTTTAGCGTAGTTCTTTAAATACTATATTATAAAAAAGGTAGAGGAACATAACGTTGTTTTAGGCGTAAGATAGTAGTGCGAGCAGGCTGTATGTACGTCAACATTATTATAGCATCACTTGTACATATTTACTAATAACGTATCGTGTATATTACAGCCTAAACATCATTAAAGTAAAAAATAAATTAAACACATAATTTAACAGATATGAGAATGCTGGGTTTGCAGTGAAAGAATTACCTTTGGGCAGAACACTATAAATGAATGAATAGTAGTTACTGTATGGCGTTGTGCATAATTTTGTGGAATGAAAAGACGAAACTCCATATTTTATAATAACTTTCAGTTGAAATTTGTAATGTATTATAACACAATTTTTGGAATAAGACTCTGATAGATCCGTTGTAACTAACAGCCTTAAACAACCAACTGAAAATGTGTGAAGGAAGAAAAGAAAAGAAAATTAAAAAGGAGACGAAAAGAAATTAAATGAGTAAAATGGTTCACATAATAGGAAATAAAAATACAAATTTTTAATAAATAGAATTGACAAACAAGTTATTATAAACTATTTACCACGTTACGTACGAAGGAGTTCCAGCATATCCGAACAAACGAAAATCCCCATTAGATTTTTAAGTCTCTCAACATCAATCGCTGGACAGTCACTGATTGCGATTACTTTTTGGGACGATAAATACATTCGAACAGGCTTATAAGGTAGAATTACAAAGATTCCTTATAAATCGAATTGGACAATTTCTCGAACACTTAACACATACACTCTGTACAGTGCTACGCTTGATACATTGAGGTTTATTTTAGTATTCTCATTAGGGAGCACTTCGACGAAATATTTCCTGGTAGGTGGATAGGTAGAGGTGAATCAATTGGCCTTCACGTTCACCTGATTTGAAACCTATGTACTTGTTTCTGTGGATTATAAAAAGTCTTTAGTGTGTTCGTCCTCATTGGCTCAAGCAGAAACTGTCCACGACGAAATTGTGATAGCTATTCAGACGATACATGTCATGCCAGAAATTTTGGAGCACATTCGTAGTTCAGTGACGAGCGAAGACCATATTAAGAAAGGAGGTAGCCATGTTGAATATTTCCTCTAATGTCTTGTGAAGAAATGGTGTCATAAATTGTTTATCTATCAGATACTAAGAATTTTCGGTATCATAATCTATTTCTAATCTGTACAACTCAGGACTCTATTTCTGAAGTGTTCCCTTTACTTTTTAAGCAACTTATAGAGAGTGGATGGAAGACGAGAGTCGCGTGCTGAGTGGTGCAATATTTCCTCTTGTCCTGTCGGTTTTTTTTTTTTGTGAGTTGTCTGAGAAACTTTATTTACAATGACGGGGAGTTAGCAGGCTCTGGCCTGTCTTGCAAACAAGCTGCGGTCACCGCATGTCAGCGTCGCCAATTTGTCCTCCACTCCGACTCTTTAACTACAGTCCTACGAGTCCACCATGCAAGGTAGGTCAAGATTTCTAGATATATTAAAAAAAAATATTTTTGCAGGATAACCTTCTCTGTCCATCTGTCGTCATTCTTATGGCATTCTTTTGCAAAACAAAAGTATGTATAGCTTCATGTGAATTAGTCAACAATATTAAATCATATTTTTTACATAGAATGATTCCTATAAAACTTACACATATCTTTCTTTACTTCTTTCAGGAAGAATAATTCTAACCACAATTTGCAATACATCAAATATAGAGTATCTTTGGGAGTTTACTAATCTCTATGAAAATGCTGAGTTCCGCGCCGTGGCGTCGTGGTCTAAGACATCCTGTCTAAGACTCGCGTTACGGAATGCACACTGGTTCGAGTTGTCATTTTTTCTAATGAAATTTCGGCCAGAGTGTGGGACTGGTGCCCACCCAGCATCGTGATGCACTTGGGGAGCTTCGATATGTAGCGAAATCCGGTTACGAAAGCCAGCTATAACGTCTGGGGGGATCATCGTGCTAACCACACGATACTTTCATTCTGGTTACATGATCGTCCACCTCTGCTTCGACATGTGGCCGTGAGGCCAGCAGCCGGCTGGTTGGTCATGGTCCTTCATGGGCTATCGTGCCTCGGAGTATTATTATTATTATTATTATTATTATAAACATGCTGAAAATGTCCTGCCTTCTGATCTAGGCACAACTCAAGACATAAGGATTAACCAGATAATGATAATCCAGTGAACTATTGCCGTTGGTTTCAGGCGTCCATTGTACAAAATCCTGGCATCTTATCCATCACATGCTTCACAGATAATGCATTTGTGCGTCTACGTAAATCACACTGCACTCTCTTTTGGGCCATCCAAAATCCATATGTCATTTATGTTATGAAGCAATTTTTAACACAGCGAAAATCGGGGTTTGATGCGCAATCTCCGCACAGAGAAGAGTACAACCAATTTTTTTCGACCACACTGTGAACACTGCAGTGTACCGCTGCATTTTCATGGAGTTTGTTGAGCAACTGGTCGATGTAGAGCTGGGCCAAGAATATTTTCAAAAAGATCAAACAAATCCATGGATATAATTGAAAGTTTGACGACCGGATAACTTTCAAGAAACTGTGGCCACCGAGATCTCCGGATTTGACAACACCGGACTTCCTCCTATGGAGTTAATTTATATCAATTAGGGTTTTCTCGAGAATCTCCTCTTTCCAAAATATAGGCATTTATATAATTCTATCAAATCTTCGCTTTGTTATCATTTCATAGTATTCTCCGATCGCCAGCTGACGACCCACAGAGGAAGCTAGTCTAAATAGAACCTGGATGTTAAGCGAATCCTAATGCAGTCAGTGTGGTTAAAAAAGAACATTGCTAAGGGGATTAGCAGAATAAAAGTTCCTATATTGGATATTCGCCGTGAATTAGGTTTACCGTCCTCGCAGGAGAAGAGAAATTAATTTGAATGAAAGTGTTCAAAGTGCGTCATATTAGGAGCCTTTATATAGCCAAAAGACGATACAGGTATTAGTGGGCATACATAACGGAGAAAACACAATTTAGGAGTAAATACACAGTATAACTACTGTGTGTTTTTTCGAGCTCAAGTAATTATCTATTTTCAAACTAAGAAACTTTGTGTTTATATATTCTATAAGATCAGTTCTATTCAATCTAATATTTTAGGAAAACTGATCACAATTTTATTCTGCGTACTAATATTAACGTTGATTAAACCTATATGGCCGTATTCATAGACATTCTTAGCGCGGGCTTCCGGTGGATGCCCGTATTCATAAACCAGTGTTAGCGATATGATATGATATGACATATGATATGATATGATATGATATGATATGATATGATATGATATGATATGATATGATATGATATGATATGATATATGATGTGATGTGATATATGATATGATATCATATATCATTTCTCATCACATCACATCACATCACATCACATCACATCACATCACATCACATCACATCACATCACATCACATCATATCATATCATATCATATCATATCATATCATATCATATCATATCATATCATATATGATGTGGTGTGATGAGATATGATATATGATATGATATGATACGATATGATGTGATACATATGATATGATATACCCTGTATATGATATGATACGATATGATATGATACGATACGATACGATACGATACGATACGATACGATACGATACGATATGATATGATATGATATGATATGATATGATATGATATGATATGATATGATATGATATGATATGATATGATATGATATGATATGATATGATATGATATGATATGATATGATATGATATGATATGATATGATATGATATGATATGATATGATATATGATATATGATATATGATATATGATATGATATATGATATGATATGATATGATATATGATATGATATGATATGATATGATATGATATGATATGATATGATATGATATATGTTATGATATTATATATGATAAGATATGATATATGGTATGATATGATATGATGTGATGTGATGTGATATGATATATGATATGAATCCTGTACAAGTAACCAGTAGATAGCCGGGGCTAGTTTAGCACGCTCGTAACGCGGGCTAGCGAAATGTTTATGAATAGCACCCATAAAAGTTAAGTGCCAGTTTATGTTCAGTAAAACAATTAATTAACACTATATTGAAATCGTTTTGAAGTGACTATATTTTTTGAGATAATGACACATGTTTTATGTGTAAATAAGATTAAGTCGATTAATTATTATTTATAGCTAAGACTGAAACGTAAGATGATGGATGAAATTTCTATTTTACGGAAACCAATCACTATTGTGCGTACTAACTTTTATTACACTATCTAAGAGATATAGATAATGTAATGTCATCCAGCACAAATACAGCGCATAGACTTGAAAAATGTACAAATACTGTATAAAATATATAGTCTACTATAATACGGGTATATAAATACTTCTGCCAACATATCGCACTACAATCTCGCTAACTTTCCAACAAAAGTAGCTAAATCTCTCTAAAGTTTGTTGAAAAATCCCCGGAAATGTCGCTAAAAATTAATAATAGATATCACTAAATAAAAATAGGAGAAACATAGGCTACATATGCGGAGAAAAATATAATTTCCTCGCCGTCACCCTCTTCTGCGGAGTCCCTGTTGTTGACGGCTGTGCTGTTGACGTGGAAGGTGTGGGAACAGCTAATTGTGAATACACTGCACTTGATCAAATCATTGACAGTACACTTTCTGGGAAATTGTAAGTGTGGAAATTTTCACCCAAGCTTTCGACCCAATTTTTTTTTTTTTTGTAAAATCTAACACTTTTTAAACTTTATATATTAAAATATATTCAACCAGCAAAAACTGCAGTCTCATTTGCTTCACACGAACTGTCGGCACAAAATTCTAAAACTCAACTGCGTTGGATCGGTTCGGAGTGGAAAATCTCCGCGTTGCGAGGAAGAAGCAAGAATTAGCTGCAGCTCGCGACTCGTCACGTGTCAATCAAAGTTGCCACCGTTTATGGGTGTTGGAGCAGTAGCGTTGAGAGAGAGACCTAACCCGTGAGAATCATTGAATCAGTATTTCTCAACCCTGAGTACTGATTACAAATATACGAGACCAGGGCTTTCAGTATGAATCATTAGACTACTCAGTCATGCACCCGTGCCTTTTCTTAAACTAAGAAGCGCATGACTTCAGTTGAATATTTCAACTTGAAAGAAAGGAAAGAGTGAAGAATATAATAATTAGCAGAAAAGTAGCTAATCGTATTTTACAAATTTGTCGCCGATACTGATTCAAAATTCCCTAGATTTAGCGACTTCTCGCTAAATATGGCAACACTGGGTATACATGGAAATAAAATCAAATTATGTATAGCCTACAATTAGACAATTTACAAAAGCAGATGACTGTTTAAAAATTTTAAAGATGAGATTGACATGTACAAATGAAAGCAAAATATATATAATTATTTCATCTAAAGTTTAAAAGTATTTAAAAAATAACCACTAAGCTTTTGACATATCTCATATTTCCATTAACTATAGTATATAGGTGGATAGAAAATTGCCTCATTTAACCTACAAAAGTATATATTGGGATGTCATTTATACAGCACAAAGTTAAAACAATAGTATCTAAAGCTTAATATTACTAAACTCATTGACAGTGTGGATTCGCCATCAATGCCTTTCTCACCAACCTTCCGAAAGTAAAATATGACTTATTTGATATATGCATGGGTAAAGCACTATAAACTTTATACGATATGGAAATGAAACTATTGATTGTAGTACTATAGCTACTTGTACTTGGTTAAATGTACGTATATCGAGTCTGGAACGGGTTATATGATTGTGAATAGACGAGCAAGTAGGAAGATTGTGCACATTACGCTTAATATAAAGAAGAGCCGAGAATGAACCTGGGTTACGGCGTAGACACCAGGCATATCCATTAGCTATACTATTGAGACAGGAGGACAGGGAGGCTGGCGTTACTCCCAGGTTTTGGTAGCCACGACTCAACTCCATGAGACTCCTTGGATAGTGCAACCGCTTTAAAATGACCTTGTCTTAACTGGGCTAAACAAAATCCCTCCCTAACAATATCTTCTTTTGTTGATCGATGGAACTATCATAGAGCCAATTGGCTAGTATAGATCCATCGATTCATAGAGTCATTCAACCTAAGAGCCAACTGGCTAGTCTCTGATATTGAGACAACTCATCCTGCCTAAGGTTTTTCCGTGGTTTTCCTAAGGCGCTAAGACAAATGTCGGGATGAGCCCTAAAAGAAATGGGCCACGGACCTGCACTCATATCCCCATGAATCTCCCTAATTACTCTAAATTAATTAACAATTACATCTCTCCCCCTCTTCGTTATTGAGCCATCATATAGCCAAATGGCTGGTCTCGAAATTGAGACGATTCAACAAGGCTCATGACAACAATCACCTCCTATATAACAGTCAAATTGGCTAGTCTCTTATATATGAGACAACTCATCCTGCCTAAGGTATTCCGTGGTTTTCCTCAGGCGTAAGACAAATGTCGGGATGAGCCCTATAAGAAATGGGCCACGGACCTATATGCCCTTCCCCATATATATTCCCCTTTATTATAAACGACGTATGCCCTAGTTCAGAAACTATAAATTGTCTATTAAATATACGAGTTCACTCAATTAGTCGCAATTTGAAAGGACAGGGACCTCTCAAATTGCAGATTTAGATTTCACGGAGCTTCTTCCGACGGCCTTCACATGCTTTGTCATCGTACAACAGATGACAGCGTCTTGCCATCCTAACGGCAAACACCAGCCAACTCTTCCTCGCCCCGTTCCGTGATCACTTGATCAAATCTCATTCCCCCTCACGTATGTGGTACCTAAGAGGTTACGTCCAATTTCAGCTTCCCCTTCAAAATTTTCTAGAGTTCCTTCAGTGGAGCAGCGTAACCCGGAGTGAGACTAGTGGCCAACAGGCTTGGAGCTCACATATTTAGTTTTGTACAGCCCCCAACCCTTGCAAGGACGCGTTTTGCGTACCTTTTAAATTTGTCCTCCCAATTCTCTTTCGATTTTTCGAACCTGAGATTTTTAATCGAAAATGGCCAAATTGTATTTGTCTTCTCTCTAACACAAATTAAATGTTGATGAGTCTATAAGTGATTCTTGGAGAATTTTATGTATAATATTCCTGAATTCTGAGCGAAAAACACTGTGGCGATTTTTTGTTATTATGTAGACCACTGATGTCCAATTGAGGACCGTTTTTGCAAAACTTGCTAACTGCAAAATTTGCAAAATTGAGATTTTAGTGCATTCGTTAACATAAAGCAGGCCTCTACATGATGTTAAAGTTATCTCAGTAAAATTGAATTATTTCTCTTCATTATAGTGTGTCAAAGTGTGATGATGGCACTTATAACCTACTTGTCTCCATTCAGTTCTTTGTCTCTCCTGTAAAATTTAGTTTTTTTCAGTTAGCAAGTTTTGCAAAAACGGTCCTCAATTGTAACTCGTACGAGGTAACCCCTGGCGTAAGCAACCCGCAGCGCATATTCTTTAAGGTCGTTTTTCCTATTTTATATGGAAAGTTATTGACCTTAGCAGAGCATGCTTGACGTGCACTATCTCCTGATTCTATAGACATTTGGAAACCCACGATGTAGACATTTATACTTTTTGTTTTCTAATTGATACCAAGTAAGATGTAAACATTTATCCCATGAAGTAACGGCTAACATGTCTGACCGTGGAACGAGAGGGCCCGGGTAAAAATCCTGGCTGGGACAAGTTACCTGGTTGAGGTCTTTCCGGGGGTTTCCTCCAATCCATCAAAAGCAATTGTGGGATAACTTTCGTTGTTGGGCTCTGGATTCATTTCGCTGGAATTATCGCCTTCATTTCACTCAGACCGTAGCCATCGCAGTTGATAAAGTGTAGTAAAATAGATCAATAAAAACTATATAAACCTACCTAATGTCTGAATTTTAATACCAAAAACCTTTAATTTCCTCGTGAATATTTTTTTCCTTCGCATTAAACATCTTGTGTAATTATTTCATTTATATGATGATGGTAAAATAACGAATTGAAAAATTATGTTTATGTTCATAAATCTTATGTGAAGGAAAAACAGTACGTTTACATTGTAAACAAGTACAGCGGATTGTATTGTATTCTCGTAAATGGAAAGACACGCCGTTCATCCCATGAAAGATATCATTCCTGTTGAAGCACAGTGAGATCGCCATCCTACGTTAGCTTGTTTCTTAAACCTTTGTGCATTACTTTCCCCCGCATCCAGCGCCATAATCACATCAGACGCTTCTATCTAGAGAGAGATAGGGAAGAAAAAAGAAGAGCTCCCTTCGGAAATATACAAGAAAGCGCCTCCCGTTGTTATGGTGATGAAATGGGCTCTTTGCACGTTCCGCACAAAGTAAGGAAAATTCCTGTTTTCTATCTTTTGTTTCTTCTTTTTTTTTCGTGTATTTCGATTCGCTACAAGTCTCTTAGGTAAGAGAACAAGATGGAGGAAGGAGGAATCATTTTATACAGTCAAGAGGAGTGCTTGAATATCTTTAAGGAACTGCTGAGATTCAAAGACCCACTGTAGTAATCCCCAAGGATAACATCGGGCTACTCTGTTTTTATGTGGGTAGGTCCAGATACCTTAGCGGGAGAGGAGATATAAGCTATGTGGCGGTAAGCGTTATCTTAACTGCACAGTTGAGTAGATTTCTGAATTAATCCTTCTGCCGCACTCTTTTCTAAGATAAGTGTCCTTCGCAACCACTAACGTCTCCTAAATTGTATTATAGAGAGCCATAGGATAGTATATTTTCTTTGCGTTCGTTTCTTTTTCTTTTGCATTTCGATAGCTGGGAACAGGTCACTTCTACAGAACCATGAAGAGTCTTAGGATTACAATACCTGTCGTTCATCTTCACATAAGTACTGTAGACTAAGGATTGTAAATGCTTTCCATATTTATTTATTTTCATTCTAGTGCAGGACCTAATATACTTTGAATTATCTAGTAAGACACTTTAAGGCTCATTCACAATGAAAATTAAACATAACGTAAGCGTTAAATTAACGATACAGTAAAATCAAGAATTCATACCATCATTCACGATGGGAACATAAACATAACAGCAAACATACTTGGTAACCATGGAAACATAACAACGACGCCGTTTCCTCATATTCTGTCGTATACTTCAGCGCTCCACGATTGTGTTCTGTTTGCAAATCACGTAAGCATAAGCATGAAAGTTTGGATTTTTCAAACTTTCATGTTAACGTCTTACGGTAATGTTTATGTCAATGCTTATGTGAATCATTGTGAATGCCTGGGCGCAAACTTCTGTGTTTATGTTACGGTCATGTTTAATTTTCATTGTGAATTGGCCTTTACAATGAGTTTAAACTGTATATTCGGAAATTTTGTTGACCATGGTAACTCCTTTTTGCAGAACTGACTACCCCGATTTCTATTATGTCATAGATCCGATACTCGGAATAGAATAGAATTCACGGGAGGGGGGCATTATGGCCTAACACACCGACATTTTAAGATATATTGCGCTAACACTTAAGCTAGACACATTCCCAAAATCCACACCGGCCGACTACACTAAATTTCGCTGCGTATAACCAAAACCACCGTTTCTGGCGCTTGAAATAGGTAATGGGAACGTTGAGAGCGAGTGTCTTATCTTTGCCACAGTCTGTGAACGAGAAAGCTGACAACTGTGATTACTGACGTCACATGTTTATGAGGAGGTACCATTCTCAGCCGAAGTGGCAACAGATGCCACTGACTGGACAGTGTAGTCAAGGACACACCCCAGAAACGCAAAGTGCGAGTGTCTTGTCTTTGACGCAGACAGTGAACAATAAGATTGACAATTGTGATTGGCAGATCGCTGACGTGACGTGTTGGGTGGTACTGTTTTCAGCTGCACTGCCAACAAGTGCTCACTGACTGGCTTTTTACTCAAGGGCACGCGCCAGAAACGCTGGCACTGGCTGTATCCAGATTTCGAGCAGGCAATCCCCCTCGTTCCTAGGCCAGTTCCATCCGTGCGTCCCCAGTCGGCTATAGGGGAATGCAATAAGATTATGACGAAATGGAGAAATGGTGACGGAATTATGTAGATGCTAATATAGGGAAAAACGTGAGACCCGGAGAAAAACCCAAAATGCGACCTTGTCCGCCACAAGTGTTACTATGGATGAAAAATTCCAGACCTGAACGGGACTCGAACCCGGGCCGCCTGCGTGAGAGGTCAGAGGTCTGACCATTCAGCCATCGTAGGGATCATCCGGTACTTAATATGACATCATTATTAATACATACAAGGATACAGAAAATAGGTTCCCTTTCCCTTATCTTTCCTCATATTATGAAGCCGAAGATAATTTTAAAATTAATACATTTACAAGTATAAGAAGATGCAAAAGTTCCCTTTCCGCACTCCATTGAACGCCATTAATGTTTAGGTCCATTATGTGTGTATGTACGATGATTTAACGTTCACATGTATGTGTATAATATTGTAATGTAATGTATTGTAGTAATGTAAGATAGGGTAGTGTAATGAAGTAATGAAAGATAAAGTAATATAAGAGTAGCTAAGTAATATAAGAAAAAGTTAAGAATGTAATGTAGTAATTTAAGGTGAGATAATGTTATGTAGTAATGTAAAATAAGGTAGGGATAATGTAATAATGCAAAATAATGTTAAGTAAAGTAATATAATGAGAGGCAATGTGAGGTATGGTAAAGTAGAAAATTTAATATAAGGCAATGTAATGGAATTTTATGCAAGACAATGTAATATAATGTAATGCACTGTACTGCAGTGCAATATACTTAATAATATGTTATGTCATGTCATGTTAAGGCAATGAAATGTAACTTAACATAATTCAGTGTAACGTAACATAATATAAGGTAATATAAAGCTATGTAATGCCATGTACTGTGTGGCAATGTAAAGTAATGTAATGTAAGGTATAAATTAAGGTAATGAAAAACAATGTAATGCAATATCAGAAATCAATTTAATATCATGTAAGGCTATGAAATGTGATGTAGTATTTAAAGAAATATTATAATGTATTTTAGTAATGTAAGGTAGTGTGGTGTAGTGTAGTATTGTAAGGTAATGAAGTAAATTTATTTAGGCCTATTGTAGTTACGTTAAGTAGTATGAAGCACGATATTTTAATATAATGCAATATAAGGATGATGCAATATAATGAAAGGAAATGTAATGTAAAATAGGGTAATGTAATATAATGTAATTCATCGTATTATATAGCACTGCAAAGCAGTTTACCATATTATATTTTATCGTACTAGATAATGTTAATGTTTTTATGTATAACAACAAAATTTTATTAGTATAATTATGCATGTACAGTGAAACCTGCCTTTGCGGTCACTTCATTTAAATGGCCACCTGGCCAAAAGGCCAATTTTCTCTGGAACCAATTGGCTTTTCCAAAAAATCAATACAAATTCTCTCTTTATTTAGCGGCCACCTCATGCGCCGGCCAGCGGCTGGGGTCTATTTGGATTGGAACCTGACTATAACAGTCAGTGTACAACAGTACACCCTCCATATCTTGGGGTTAGTTAATTACTGTTTTACGACTTTTTCACTTTCCACTCCAACCCTACACAGCTACAAATTCTTACTCGTTTTTAAAGGATTGAAACACGGAATTTTTCTATCGAAAATGTCACAGAATGTTTTAGGTCAGTAGTTAACTATTTGAATTTTTTTATTTTTTTCCCTCCTCTTTTTATGTTTCTGTATTTGGACCAGCTTTTACGAATTTTTCTTATTTTCATTCAGTTGATTTAGAGGAACTGTGCAGTTAGTTTGAGAGAGAAATCATGTCTAACAATAAGTTTAGAGTGGTGTTAAGTTTAGAGGTGAGACGAAAAATGATTGAAGAAATTGAGAAGGGAACATCTGCGAGAAAAATTGCAGAAATATTAAAATGTGAAAGGACACAAATAAACGGTATAATTAATAATAAAGATGAAATATTAAAATAATGGGAGAAAAATATGCGTGGCGGCCAAAAAGGAAGAGAGAATCTGTGTTTAGTAATGTGAATGATTTCGTTTACGAATGGTTCAACTGTGCTAGGGCGAAGAAATTGTCAGTAAATGGGCCTATGATTCAAGAGAAAGCTCTTGAAATTGCCAAAGAACTCAATGTACGCTTTAGAAAACGGCATAACATTGCATTTCGTTCTGTGTCTGGTGAAGGAGGTGACATTGCAACCAATGTTACTGAAGAATGGAAAAAATAGACTGCCTTCAATTCCTTCGGAATATCAACTCAGAGACATTTACAATGTTGACGAAACATGTTTTTTTTTCAGTACTTTCCCTAAGAAAACATTATCGCAATGTGATCCGTGAAATTGGTGTTTCTTCCCCCAAATACGATATCACATCTCCAGCCCCTTGATCAAGGTATTATCCAGTAATTTAAACTGAGGTACCGCAAGCGAGATTTGAAAAGGCTAGTTGAAAGAATGGAAGAGACTGACATTAATATGCACGATTATTGTACACGCATAGTACTAAAAAGTCAATGAAATTCAGTATTTTCATGCTGATTCATAAAAAATCGCAACCTTAATCAAGCGACCACCTGATAAAACGGCCATTTTACAAGGTAACTTCAGATGGCCGCTTGAGACAGGTTTCACTGTATGTTGTTTAATATATATAATGTAATGTCTGTGATGTGTGTATAGTGAATTGCATGTCCTGTACGTTTGTACATAGAATCTTACACCATTTCCACGTGCATTTCCATCTTGTTAATCTCAGATATATGGCGGGATTCCTGCGTTTTGTGGTGAGTACGACAAGGGGTCTCAACAATACAACCACAAAGGACGTCTCTTTGACAACGTGACTATCACGCTAAATGAAAGCCACGCGCCTCACCGTTGCTTACTGAGCACAACGCGGTCAACCATAGTCAAGTAAATCAATATCAAACCATGACATAAACTACGAACAAAGAACAAAAAATATGTACTCCTAATAACATATCGGCTTAAATAACACACAAAAATTTGAAGAAAAACAAATTATAATTTAAGAGGACTACAAAGGAGGGAAAGAAATTAGAAATATATTGATAGTAATGTGCGTAAAAACACGTGTGAACAAAATAATGTTACTTTACTAAAATAGCAACCGGCGTAGCTCAGTGGGTTGAGGCGCTAGTTTACTGATCCGGATTTGCGCTCGGGCGTGGGTTCGATTACCGCTTGGGCTGATTACTTGGTTCTTTTCTTTTCCGACCTTTTCACGAACTGAAAGGTGAATGTCAGGTAATCTATGGCGAATCCTAGGCCTCATCTCGCCAAATATCTCACTGTAACCAATTCCACCGATGTAAATAACTAAGTAGTTGATACAGCGTCGTTAAATAAACAACTAAAAATTACTAAAATAAAATATAGCTAGAATAAGTTGGAAAATTATTAATGTAAACAATATACAATATATACGAGGAATAAACATGTTTTAGAGGTCCGCGTAAACTGTTTCATTATCGATATATAAACATAAGCGTAATTTTAGTTAAAAATAATATGAATAATAAGTATTTTTTCTATAATGTGTACTAATTTGTGTTATAGGATTTATTCAGAGTTGTATCCGTTTGTATTTATATATTCCCCATATAGCCTATTTTCATGAAATTGTTATTCACACCGTAACATATCCTAAAAATAGAGTATAACAGAGTAATCCCACACTATATTTTGAACTTAGAGATAATTTATAATAACAGAAATATATACAACACTTCGGCTATACTGCATTTTTACTTAGATGTGAAATGTGGGTATAAGAGAACAAGATAAAAAAATCCAGGATAATGGGAGCAGAGATGATGTTTTTTTTATGAAAAACTGCAAAATACACAAGACGTTTCAGAAGGAATAGTAAATATTTTAGGGAGTGGTAATTTGGATGATTATTAGTAAAAACTTCATATAAACATGTGTCCAATTTTCCATGAGTGTGGAGATACAGCTGTTTGAATGTTACGCATAACAAGCCTTACAGGTAGCAAGAAGGAAAGACAAATAATTTAATAATCACATTTATTGCCTGCTTACACAGCATCAATACATTTCAACAGTTGAATGAACTTTTCCTCTCTCTTCACAAAGGTAAGTATTGTTGCTCTTCTGACATCGTCTTGTCATCATTTTATTAGGGAAGCACTATTCGTAATGCAAGCGACCTATTTTTCCCTTGTGTTCCATTTCTTTATATACGCTTCTCCTTTCATCCACTCCCACAGACAAAAATCAATAAGAGTGAAGTCTGGTTACCTTGGTGGCCAATATACGTCAACTTCGCGAATGATCTGTCGTTCGGTATATATCAGATTTAAATAATATTTCATGTGAAGAATAAAATATATAGTCTCCTTCATGCTGGAAGAACCTATCCTTGTAGCTAAGGGAACTACAAATATGAAGAGTGCTGTCCTTAGACGATTTTAGGAGAGCGATATATACTTATAGGTAGTTTGTAGTTAGTTAGTGAGGTTTAAAAAGAGTGCGTCAGCTACTATGACTACTTGCGCCCTTTGTAGTTTGTACGTAGCCGATAGTACGCAGTCATTTATAAGTCTTGTTACGCGTAACATTCAAACAGCTGTAACCCCACACCCACTGAAAATTGGACAATTACTTATATTAACACTTTTACTATGCTACTGCTCTCCAAAAAGATTTAATATTCCTTCTGAATGATCAAGTATATGGTAGGACTAAAAACAAATCAAGGAATTTTTATCAGATCTAAGTCGACACATTTTGGTGGAATTCAATGTCAGTTTTGCAATTGGACTCCATTTAATTATTGAATGAACAAAAGTAGATTCATTTAATTCTGAAATAACTTACCACCCTTTGGAAAAAAGTTAAAGTCGAACTTTCAAGAGACTTCTAGACTAATGAATTATAGGATCGCAACAGGGCATGGGGTCTGTAATTCTGATTGATTTATTATGATGAAAGCTGATAATGATGTAAACGTTACGAAAGTGCATATAATTTTTGCGTGTAAATAACAATTTCATCAGGATGTTTTCAGGAACATGGACGGACACCACTTTGAACAACTCCTGTAAAAGAAGCAATGAAGTGTATATTTCTTCCATTACTTCGATATATGTCTCTTGCCATTCCCTTCCCAACGTGGATCTGTTTCACTTAATTACCTCTATGTTTAAATATACATGTTAAAAGAAAAATTGTCAATTACAAATCTTGGGAAAACATTACTTCTGTCTGTGCAACTGTGACGGATTGTAAAAGTCTTAAAGGCACATTCATATACTCATCTCTTTTGCCACACAGTAAGTTTATACAGAAAACTACAGCTCTGTTATGACGAGGAGCAGTTTTCTCCCTCTCTTCACAGTTTTCTGCCTTCAGCGCTCTGTTCTTTCCGTTCTTTGCTTAGCCGTAATGTATACATAAACACAAAGTCCCCTCTCATTCCCTGCGCCCTCTATATTCGTCATTACAGCTCGTGCACTTTCATATTCCCTAGTGTAGGCTACACCAGGCTCTGATTTTGTTGCTATAGTCTTCAGAAACAGTAGAGCTTCTCATTGTCTATAAAACGTGACAGGAGACTTCAGGATATCCATGCGAATCAGTGTAATGTGTATATAGAAATTATATGCAATGGAATTAGGAGAAATAAGTAAAATTTGGTGTAGATCTAACATTTACATATGTCTTAAAAACCGAATGAAATAAGCAACGAATAAGAGTCAATCATTCAATAATAACAACAATAATAATAACATATTATTATTATTATTATTATTATTATTATTATTATTATTATTATTATTATTATTATTATTAATTTATATTACGTTATTTAACGACGCTGTATCAACTATTAGGTTACTCAGAGTTGATGGAATTGGTGATAACCGATAGTATTTGGCGAGATGAGGTCGAGAAGTCGTCATAGATTACATAACATTCATCTTGCGGTTGGGGAAAATCTCGAAAAAACACCAACAAGGTAATCATTGCAAGCGGGAATCGAACCCACGTCCGAGAACAATTCCGGATCATCAGGCAATCGCGCTATCGCCAAGCTACGCTGGCAATAATAATAATAATAATAATAATAATAATAATAATAATAATAATAATAATAATAATAATAATAATGCATTAAGGCAGTGGTCGGAAAAGATTACAACATATAAATTGTAGCCCACAATACACAGCAAGTTACCTACTGTCTTCGCGCTACGAGTTGGCGGGTGGAGTGGTTAGGAGGGGCGGGGGAACTTCACGCTACACTCTGACCTGAAAACGTCAGTCTACTTACCTGGCTACAGGGGAACGAAGTCAGACATAAAAGATTCTTCATCTTCATCTTCGGTGTTGCTGTCGTTATGGCTGTCATCATCACTCTCATCACTGCTGTCATCGTCACTGGTGTCCGCGTCGCCAACATTAATGATGAACTCGTCTATAACGTCCTCCATTATTGCGTCTTTCTCCCAGTAGTAGTTTTCAATATCACTCACATGTTTACAGTATCCAGTCCAGTCTTCTTTAGTTACAGATTTGAGTCCTTCTTGCACAAGTTCTTGCAGTCTTTTCAGTGACATATCACCCGTTGTGTTATGTGACCTTACATAGTTCTTAACACTACTCCAAGCTAATTCAATAGCGCTTAGGTCACACATATACGGTGGTAACCTGACGACAGTGTGACCATGATTTGCAAATATCGTATCTATTTGGTACACTTTTTGCTTAGGACGAATTTGTTCAATTAACGAAAAAAGAGTGAACTTCCTCATATTTTCTTCACATGGCACTCCATGCCTTCGCAGGTAGTCCAACATTTCTTTTTTTACCGCTGATTTGGTTGGTACCTTATCTAATTGTTTTCCATGATAGGGCGCATTGTCCATGACGATTACAGATGGAGTAGACAGATTGGGAATAACTTTTTCAATCGCCCACTTTTCGAAATTGTTAGAGTTCATCTGTCCATGATAGTCGCCTGTTGCTGTCCCTGCCTTGTATACTAATTCGCATCCTTCAACAAAGCCATTAATCCCACCCAGATGGACAACAATGAGTCTGTTAGACGCATTAACGGTAGTCAAAACTCCCGTAACTTCTTTATGCTGCCAGCACTTGCGAAACGTTAAATTGGTGTCTACCCATGTCTCGTCCAGGTACAAGATTGGTTTACCCTCTTCCCTAAGCTTTCTAATTGTCTGTAGGTATCTACACCTCCAATTTACAATGTTTTCCCTTTCAATTAAAAATTTTCGTCTCGATGCACACTTCTTCCATCTGAAACCCATTTCCTTTAGTATTCGTCGTAATGTTGTCGCCTTCCATTTGAAATCAATTCTGTCTTTCAACACAGGCAAAAGTTTCTTGCAGCTTGGTACTACTTTCTTGTTCAGATAAAAATCCTCAATTATGTCCTTTATCACTCTCCGGTCAAAGTCATCTACATTTGCGTTCCGATAGTCTGGAAGTTTCCGTTTTCTTCCAGGTGTCGACAAAACACTTTCTTCTTCTTTGCAGTCTTTCATTTCTTTCCTTATACGCTGTATCGTTCTTATAGATACATTACAATACCTTTTTGCCCTTTCTGCAGATTTCGTAACAGGAATGCTAAGACATTGTTGTTCTTTTTCTTCATCACAGCATTTTATCACATTTGCAATAATATTTCTTTCTCCGCTATGGATTGTCAGTCCTTGTTTCCTCTTTGTCGACATATTTACAATTATTTGCAATTAATAAACCGCTATGTAAGCCTAAACTACCACTATACAATAATAAAAACTCCACTAACTCTATTATAATCAACTATATTAACACCAGAAAAAAACCTATTATTAAAGACTTGCGATATATTGAAACTATTCTTGTTGAAACAAATAAAACACAACCAAACGCCACTATTATTTCACAGACCCGCAGACACTCTCAAATATACGTGCAGTAGATGTTTGTGAAACAGGAATATTGCAGTGAACAGCGCGGTGCGCATGCGCGACTGTTTCCCCTCCGCCCCGTCTAAGTACTTCAGCCGCCTTCTCCTGGCGTGACAACAGTAGTTGAGGTTTTTTCCGGAGTTTTCCCTCACCCCATTACGAGCAAATGCTGGGTAACTTTCGGTCCTGGACTCCCGGCATTATCATCTTAATTTCATTCAGACGCTAAATAACTTAGATGTTGATACAGCGTCGTAAAATAACCCAATAAAATAAAATAAATACACAACAAAGGGGAGAGTAAGTAGGAGGCGGAAGATATACAAACTGCTAAATATTGTATGAAAAAGTGACGGCTGAAGGGAGGGAGATCATGTCTTACCCCTCCGCGCTGCTTGTGTATTAAGGGATTGAGTCCCGATTCACGAAATGCCGAACGCCACATTAAGGTATACGGAGTTGCCTATCTTGACAATCTTCATTTATGTCTTAATGAAGGAACGTTTCCTTAAAAACTTTTGAAACCAGGCGGTGTATTTTTTTACAGATCATGTACACATAACTTGACATATGTTGGAACAGTTTCTTTTTTTAATTCAGTTTCTTACTGAGAAATCGTTATTTACCAATCCGTACAAGTATATATACTGTAGGTATATTCAACACATTACCCTGTAACATCTCCAAAAATGTAATAAACTTTAAAACATTGTTTCACTACATGTAAAACATGTAAATAAATAATTCCTCAAAATTTGAGCTTTCAGGACTAAATAGAAGCTTCGAAGATGTTACTTTTAAGTTGAAAAACTAAACTTACGGAAAATAAGCGTTGAAATAAGACATATATGCGTAATACTACGTCCTCTTCTCAGAGAAACGAAAAATTAACGTGAATATAAGTTTAGTATAATTATGTATCTACATAAGGCACCATTTTGAAGAGAAAACGTCAAAGAGTGAAATGTGAATTTATTACAACTTGTATATTGTGTTATTAACTATGACTTTTCCTCTATTTTTTCAGTGAAGATGTACCAAATATCTGCACAAGTATTTACAATGCAATTACTGTGCTTTATCTCAATTGTCATGTTGCAAAGACTTTAGTATGTATATACAGTATTGTAAGAGAAATAACAAATACATTGTCCGGGCTGAAGGTATACATAAATAGCAGCGTATAATGCGAGAATTATATATTAAAATTTTGTATCGTAAAGTGGAATCGATAGAAAAACTCTACGATGTTTCTTCTGTCACACTTGCAAGGCTATTGTTGCGTCACCTGCGGCACAAGCGCAGAAACGGAATGAGGACATTATACATCGGTCTCCTTGTCAGTCGAGATGTGGCTACCACAGCGTAAAGTGCAGTGCATGCTCTGATTTGCAGAATTTAATATGTGTGCACGAAGGGAATGGAATGTGGATCCTCTCTCACGCAAATCCATTTACGAGTGAGATAGAAGTTTAACAGATACGGGAAGCCTGATTTCGAAAACAGGGAAACATCCAAAAAAGCATGTCACCGAAGCGACTGTGGATCAAGTGCGCGATGCATTCGGAAGAAGCCCACATAAGTCAATTAATCAGACTAGCAGGGAATTGAAAGTTCCTTCAACAGTTCACGACATTCTTCACAGTCATTACCGTTTCTGTCCTACCAACTCCAACGCCATCATCTTAAACCAGACGATTGCTAAAAAAAGACCTGATTTCGGTGCTGAGATGATTTGCCATATCGATGTAAATCAGCACGCACTGCACTTTACGCTGTGGCGTGAACATCTCGTTAGATAGGGAAACGACTGATGCAAAACTTGTCCTCTTTTTTCTGCGCTTGGGGGCAGGTAATGCAACAATTAATTACCTTGAAAATTAACAGAACAAATCCTCGAGAGATTTTCTACTGATTTTCCTTTTCGCTACAAAATTATAAAATACAATTCTTGCATTATATGCTGTTATTTATGTACCTCTTCAGCCCGGTCATCCTGTGTAAATCATGCAATAAAGTAGGTTCATCTCTCTAGCAAAACCGATATCAATACAGGAGTGTAATACGTTGCTAAGCAAGTCGACTACAATATTTGTGTGTACGTATTAACTCATTGCTGTTGCAAAGGAATTGATGTCACATGTTGAAATTTTCGAAACGCTTTATTCATTTGACCCTCAAGCATTTCACGATAAAAAATATTATAAATGACTTCAGGCACAACTTTTCCTTACTTCCTGTAATTTTAATGCGTACGCTAGATAGCGCAGCGAATAAAACCGTTGGGAAAATTCGCCGCACGAAAACGATTTTCTCTCTCTTTTTTAATACGGATTTATTTCCCTTGTTTCTATCGATTAGCTAATGTATCGCGCGGGAATTTTACGATCTTCAATTGTCCATGTTTTTTTACGGTAACGGTATCAACTTACATTTACGTATTGGATATAACATCAATGATTGAATTTTCGGTTTATATCTCCTTTCCAATGATTTATAGCGAAACACCTGAGCATTTTATTCATGTGGGTGCGTAGAAGTGCATTCACATTGATGTTAAGCGGATAAAAAGTTGTGACCCGCTATTTTCATGTATTTTTGGGTATATGAGTGAGTATTTTAAAATATGTAGGCCTACCATTTCCTTACACCAGGAGACTTCAAACTTGACAAAAACAAGAGTGAGAAAGTTGATTCGTACTTTCTTATTAATGCCCATGTGCATCAACGTCGGTTAGTGTAATCACCGGTTAAAATTGTCACCTAACCCCTGATTAAGCATTTTTACGGTGGATCAACCTCGGTTACGATTTAAATAGGAGGTTAACCACAGTAATCTCTAACCGGCCATATTCGAGCGGTTGAAGGAGATAACCAACGATCAGTAGAGAAAGTAAAGGAAAATGGCGGCCAGAGCCACAGGTCATTATTTCGAAGACGATTATTATTGTACAGTACTTGAATTACTTGGATAGAGCGTGAGCGTGAAGGTTCTTTAGTGGAAAGAGAAAATTCTTACGAGGAATAAATTGGGTGACAGAAAATTTCAGGAGAGATTTCGTTTATCAAAATCTACAAATGGATCACTTGAAGTAACACAAAAACAGTCATATTTCTCCTATGGATCGGCTGCTTATATTACGATCCTATGTAACTGTTATTTTCTGTATTTTAAGAGGGAATACTCGAATATCTCTTTCTCTATGTCACTGGCTGAACAAAGAAAGGTTATGGATGGATCTTAGGATAATACACAATGCCCTAATGTAAATGCGATCTAAGATCGTTCACACATTCCAACTAATCTACTGCATCCTTTTCCTTTATGGATATTCCATCTTTTTTATACAGGCCTAATATATTTAAATCTAGTATTTAAGTCTATCGATACTTCAACCTCACATTGGGATATATTCATTTTTGCATTCAATTTTCCATTTTGTACAATTTTAACCTAACAGTACTGAAAAACAAAGAAATGCAACTCGCAAATATAACAGCGCCCAAAGGCAAACAAATGCAACGAGAAAATGTAGGAAATGGTCATTTCGATGTAGAACGTAGTGAGCGCAGTCGTTTTTAGACGTTGACTATTATCTTTGCAGCGGTATGGATGTTTTCCTTTAGTCATTTCGTAGAAACAATGTACCAACATAGACTTTACTCTGGTTAAATGAGGTGTCAGCTAGCCATGTTTTAGTAATCGGTGATTATAAATGGTGCACAGAAATTACATTTTAACCACGGTTACTCTTTAATCGTCGTTTCGGAATCTATGATTACTGCTTTTGTTAACCGATGTTGATGCACTTCGCCATAAGTGTGTTTCAAAACAATTCAAATCATGTATTATTCTGTGGGTGATATTACCGTCTACAGTTCACTCTCTTGGACTAAAACACCAAGGAAATAAATAATTGAATTGCGTTACACATTATAACAAAATTTCTTTATTTATATTATAACATTCAAAACTTACCATATTTTGTACTTATTCGTAGTTTTTCCCGAGGGCACGTCTTTCACCGAAAATCCAGTATTCTCAAATCTTCCCCATTTTCCGCCTTACTTTTAATCTCCGCATTCTATCCATACATCTAATGTTGTCTGTTATCTGATTACATTCTTCGCCCCAAAATTTTTTCCCGTTCACAATTTCTTGCAGTAGTCCGCTGAGTAAGCTCTGTGGTAGCGCGTCTGCCTCCAGACTAGCCGGCCAGGGTTCGATTCCCGGGGGGAGGGTCAGAAATTTTCATGTAAAATTTCTACCTCGGGACTAGGAGAGATGGCGGTGCACAACTTCTAATCACTAAATTATACGCCAATATGCCTGGGTTTAAATCCCAAATCTCTTAGCAGTGCATATGAAGAAAAGACATATATCACTGTTGATAGTGATTCTTCCTTCGGATGGGGACGTTAAGTCTGGCGGGCCCCTTAGTGCTATTCGACGGACGTAGGCTACGTTCCGGCACCGGGTTCCCACTTCTCCCTTCCTCCCCTTCATCATCATTCTTACCAATTACCTACACCATACTTACACGAACACTTACACATACACTCACCATAGTATACGGCATAATTCTCCACAGATACACATCATGCATAACGTGGCCCGCCGAAGTAGTGTGCAACTTGAAAAAGGATCACAATCCTGCCATCTTTCCGTAGTATGCGAAACCCGAATGACGGAAGTAAAGTGGGTATGCATTAGATACACACACACACACACATTTCTTGCAGCGCATCTTTCAGTAGGTAGTTTCTTCTTAGCCAGTTTCTTTCTCTCTTCCTGATCAGTTTCAGTATTATTCTTTCTTCACCAATTCTTTCTACCACAGCTTTTATTTCGTAATATGCCTGTCCATTTCACACACTCCATCCTTCTCCATATCCACATTTCAAATCATTCTAGCTGTTTATCTTGTACAATCTTAAAAATTTTAAAAATAATAATAACAAAGTTTACAGTTTTAACTATTCATAATAACATACACAAAAATTAATGACGTAGAAAATATTTAAATACATTTTGGCAATTAATTTGCAATCTTGAACACAATAAAAAATACGTCAAGAAAGAATTTAAATATGCTAGAATATCATGGTTGTTACTGAAGAAGGTAGAAAAACTACAGGAAACTTAAGAACAAACTAAGATGACAAACTGATAAGGCGAAGGAAGACTGAATGAAAGAGAAATGTAAATAAATATAGGATCTCAAGAGAAAAGGAACATATGATTTAATGTACCACGAAGTAAAATGTTTGGACTTCACAAATAAGGAAAGCAAATCCATGTAGTTGATAGAGGACGAAATCGACAGACCAGGAATACTGAACAGATGGACGAAATATGTAGAAGAGTTATATGAGAAAGGGAATCGTCCAGATGACTTGGCTATAGAAGACGAAGCAGCCGTATCAGAAGACGAAAAAGGATTTTCTATTTTAATGGATGAAGATGAACTAGCACTTAAGGAAATGTTCGAGGAAGCGACAGGAGTTGATGGAATCCCCACTGAATTAGTGAAATTCTTCGGTGAAGACAAGAAGGAAATTCTATCATTAAGCAACGAAATATACAGTATGAGTAAGGCGACAGGCCTGAAAATTTCACGGAGACAGTGTTGCTTCCAATACCGAAGAAAAATAATGCCAAGAAATGTAACGAGTTCAGAACTATCAGCCTGATATCGCACTCGGCGAAGATTCTTCTGCGAATACTGAATTGACGTTTATATTCTAAGATGGAAGAACAGTTGAAAGAAGAGCAGTTTGGCTTCAGGAAGGGAAAAGGTACGAGAGATGCAATTGGACTGCTACGAACAATTTGCGAACGATACCTAGAGAAGAATAAAGAAGTGTATATAATATCTGTGGACCTAGAAAAGGCTTTTGACAGGCGATAAACTGATGGGAATCCTAAAGAAAATTGGCGTGGATTGGAAAGAGAGGAGGCAATTCAGTAACCTTTATATGAAACAACGAGTCAAAGTCAGGATAGGAGAAGAAATGTCAGAAGAAAGTGAAATAGGAAGAGGATTATGACAAGAATCCCTTTATCATCTACTCGTTCAATATCTACTTGGAGGATGTAATGAATAACAGTTTCCAGAACATGGAAGGAGTGATAGTAGGAGGAAGAAGAATAAAGTGTGTAAGATTTGCTGATGATATGGCGTTGTTAGCAGAAGAGGAAATGATACTAAGAGATAGGCCTATGCTACTGGAGATAAATGAGCTGTGACCAGTATGAAATGCAGATAAATGCCAACAAACAAGACAAAGAGTACGGTCATAGGAAGAAAAGTAAAGAAGGTAAACTTGCGAATTCTAAATGAGGCAGTAGAGCAAGTGGACAGCTTCAAATACATGGGGAGTACTATAAGCAGTAACACGAGCTGATGCCAAGAAGCCAAAAGGAGCATAGCAATGGCATAGAAAGCTTTTAATAGAAAAAGGAGCATCTTATGATGACCTCTGGAGAAAGAACTAAGGAAAAGACTAGTGACGTGCTTTGTGTGGAGTGTGGCATTGTATGGGGCAGAAACATAGACATTACGACGAAGTGAAGAGAAGCGAATAGAAGCATTTGAAATGTAGATATGGAGAAGGATGGAGCGTATGAAATAGACAGAGTAAGAAAAGGAAGTTGTGATGGAAAGCGTGGATGAAGAAAGAGTGATGATGAAACTGATCAGAAAGAGGAAAAGGAATTGGCTGGGTCACTGGTTGAGAAGAAACTGCCTACTGAAGGATGCACTGGAAGGTATGGTGAACGGGAGAAGAGTTCATGACAGAAGAAGATAGCAGATGATAGACGACATTAAGATATATGAATCATATGCGGAGACAAAGAGTAAGGCAGAAAATAGGAAAGACTGGAAAATACTGGGTTTTTAGTGAAATACTTGCCCTTGGGCAGAACGCTATGAATGAATGAATTATGGTTATTCTAGTGTTAACATGGTAATTATGCTTTAGAAATATGGATACTAGACATGAAATAAATTCAAGACATAGACGCAACACAGATTAGATTACGCTGACCTTTAGCAGGCAACATCATGTTGGATTACAAAAGAAGTGAAGACAAAACAAATTAACTAGAAGTTATTAATATGACAGATAACATATTACAATACAGAGACAATTTGTTCACACATATACTTTGGATGGAACCATATGTTTGGAAAAAAAAAAAGACATACATCACATTATATGTAAGTACTGTATTTTTAAATTACAGGAGCTATGTCGAAACGGAAAAGGACTCGAAGCATGATCCATGCATTTACGACGACGATGATGATAATGATGGTGATGATGATGATGGTGACGGTGATGATGATGGTGATGTTGATGATGATGGTGATGATGATAATGGTGATGATGATGATGGTGATGATGATTATGAAGATGATGATGACGACGAGAACGATTACTATCGTTAGTATTTCTATAAATTTTACCGTTACGAATAAGTGTCTTACAATTTCCGGACATGAACTTTAAATAATTGTAAGTTATTTGAATACTTTCGAATAAACCTTGCATTATAATAATAATAATAATAATAATAATAATAATAATAATAATAATAATAATGATTTATTTTAGCTGGCAGAGTTAAGGCCGTAAGGCCTTCTCTTCCACTCAACCAATAAAAAGTGTATATACATATGCATGAACTTACAAAGGATTCAACAATTTGATTTAGATGAGAGTTACATGTATACAAGAGTTATTTGCGAATTAAACACAAAATACTATGAACTATTAATTAAACACTGAAATAAACTGTGTAGCAGAATTAAACTAAAATACAAAGAATGTTAATATATTTCAAATGATATTAGATAATAGAAAGAGATTATTATGAGACAATTTTGAAAATACAGCACTATCAGGATGATGTCTAAAGAAAAAAAGTAACAGTGTAGTCAGTGATAACTCTTCAAGAAAACAATATCGTAATTCAAGCTGTCTTTAAGAGCCTTCAGTCCTCTACTGTAGGCCTACCTCAAGGAGAAATTGTTATGAAGTTTTGTAGGCAGACTATGAAACAGCGACCAGTGAACTAAAGTGATATGAAAACCACGAAGACAGATGCTATGGACTATCAGCGTTCTAAGTTCATATTCTCCGGCAACTTTAGCAAGAGTTCACCCAACACTGCAAGTAAAAACTTTTAATGAGATATTGATTGAATATCCTCCATTTTCGGTATCGTAAATTTGCAACTTTTATACGAAGTTTAGTTATATTCACTGCCCATTAAAATCACCACATTTCCCATCATATAATTCTTTTCCAGGAATGGGAACAGCCGAAAATGCCTTGAAGAGTCATTTATATAGAAAGCAACTCTGAAGGTCCATAGTAAAGTACTTAATGTATAGTCCATTTCTTTAAAATGAAGTCTGATTAGTGATCTGTGTTAGTTGTCAGCAATGCCTGTAATAAAGGGGGAAAGGAGCTGGTCACCCTTTTCCATTATCTCCTGGCTTAGTTGTCTCATACGTGATGCGTTATTGATGTCACTTACGAGGTTCCAACCAGTCTTCGGACTGCTGACTAAACGTACGTAAAATTCGATCTTTGGTCTTCAATCGCCACAGTACCCGAGACTCGTCTAGGCTTCATTTCTAGCTCTTGTTATATAAACACAGAGTATGCAATGGACGAAATGAACACACGTGCTTCTTCTTAAATCCTTCAACTGCCACTGTCGAAATTTTCATTGGTATTGTATCATCTACCTCACAGATTATTTATGAAATTACATCCGTATTACTCATTCTGGTTTATTCCGCTACTTACTATTAATATTTATTGTACTTTCCTTTTTGAATTATTGTTTCCTTTCATTATACACAAAAGTGCTAAAAAATTAAACGGGAAGAACGGGATGCTCTACTAAATATGCATGCATCCAATGCCTACCCACTTCACTTTACGTGATTCGGGGTTCTGCATATTGCGGATATTTGGCAATACTAAGACCCATTTTTCTAGTTGTACACCACTTCGGCGGGCCACACTGTACATGATGTGTATCTGCCGAGAATTATGTCGTGTACTAGGGTGAGTGTATATGTAAGTGTTCGTGCAAGTGTAGTGTCTGGAATGAGTTATGATGATGATGAGGAAGGGAGGAGGAGAAACCCGATGCCGACACGTAGCCTACTCCTGTCGAATAGCTCCAACGGGGCTGCCAGGCTTAACGTCCCCATCCGACGGACGAATCACTATCAACAGTGACATATGCCTTCTCTTCACATGCATTGCGGAGAGATTTGGGATTTAACCCAGGCTTACTGGTGCACAATCTAGTGTTTTAAATGGAATTTTTGGGCCTGCGAAACCAGAGTGAAGAGAAATGGGTTTAAGCTTATCTAATGCTGTCGCTTACTGTTAACGTATTTTTCACATATATTATTTTCTTCGTCTGCTGTTGGATTTAAGTCCGCGAACACGGACCCTACAACCAGAATGATAACCACTAGACCACCGTGGAGGACGTTCTCTTGTATCTATTTTATTTAACATAATTTCCATGTCTTTCATCTCTGACTACTATTGAAATTTTAATGAATGAAGCAGCAATGAGAAGAATTATCTAATAAATCTGTTTCTCCTGTCATTTCCATTTATCCACTGAATAATTTTCTCCTTATCCACGTCTCATCGATTCTGAATAGCTTCTTTAATTTGAAAAAGCGGGTAGAAAGAGGAATGCTGATTCCAAGCATCATAAGGAGAGCCACGTAGTTCTATTTTTTGATCCACGCCGCTTCAAGAGTTCACAGCCTCATTTTTTCCTGGTGTGCCCTAATTCCCAGAGCTACTACCCTCTCTTTCCACTCATAAAACAAAAGTTCCTCAACCTGTGAAACATGACCCTTATCCGTCTTTATTTCCAGCTACCCTAAAGACACGTCAGTAAAAGCTCCAGGAACCTTACCGTAGGTATTACCTTAGTTTACGTTTCGTTCACAAAATAAAAGTCATAATGTTAGTCTTATGGGAAAACCGTAACAGAGAACTATAGGCCTACTACTTCATCAGAGATTCACACTAGAGGATTGTAGGCTAATTCATTATTTAACAGTTGCACCGACATTCCTAAATGACGTCACATGGCTCGATATCTTGTAATACAGAGTATAAATGGGAAGATTACAATTAGTCTATCTAGGATTTACTGAGGAGACACACTGAAAATAACTTTGATTAGCAACTCTTGTATCGAGCAGCGCAGCTACGGTTCTGCAGGTTAAAGAAGTATTATGAGACCACGCGAGTCTTTTTTTGCGAGATTTTCGTTATGTTCGGAGGACATATTATAGTGGCACGAATTGTGGTCATTGTAAAAAAGATCCAACATACATTCATAGTGTTTTGTCCATGGGCAGGTCTTTTACCGCAAACCCAGCATTCTCCAATCTTTCCTATTTTCTGCCTTTCTTTTAGTTTCCTGGGAAAAAGAAGATATCAGATTATGAGTGCATTATTAACGTAGAAATAAGTGTGGGAGCGATCACCTGTCAATACACGCATAGCTTGAGTAAGAACAAGGTCCGAGTGGTGTGCGAAATGAAACGAGATTGTGTAGACCTGTGCAACCACACTTTATTGTTTGAAAAATCACGGCGCTTTACAGATTCAATGGAATCTATAGACATAGGGTATAAAAATTGGGCGATGATATGAGAAATTTGATACGTGGTGGCTGCATCGCAAGTCGTTTAAATTTCTTACGAAGACATGTCATTGCTCGAGTTGCCGAGTACCGTAAATACTATTGTCGAGGCGACCCTTAAATCAAACGTGCCGCACATGGAGCCAAGGACGCCGCAGTTCTACCACAGTCTAGCATATACAGTCACGAAGCTCAATACGTAGTAAATATGCATTCATAGATAGTCGCTAACCACTAGGATCGCTAATATCGCCTCATTACAGACAATGCGAAACAGTACCGGCACAGTGTATTGTTCCTAGCACCCTCACAACTCAAGCTTCGTGATTGTACATACTATATTGTCATTCTACTTCGGGATACGTCTGTCTTAAGACTACCGCCGGCTAACACGATGGGCATGTAGTGGTTATACTGAAAGTACAAGGGAAAAGTATAAGGAGACCAAGGGGACGAGAAGGAGAAGGGGAATTCAAGGAGAAAAGTGGAATACAAAGAAAGAAGGAAATACAAGGTCAATGGAGGAAGGAATGGACCTACAACGAGAAATGTTAAATGTTATGTTTTATTTAACGACGCTCGCAACTGCAGAGGTTATATCAGCGTCGCCGGATGTGCCGGAATTTTGTCCCGCAGGAGTTCTTTTACATGCCAGTAAATCTACTGACATGAGCCTGTCGCATTTAAGCACACTTAAATGCCATCGACCTGGCCCGGGATCGAACCCGCAACCTTGGGCATAGAAGGCTAGCACTATACCAACTCGCCAACCAGGTCGACTACAACGAGAAAAGGGGAATATAAAATGAAGTGGGAAATACAAAAAGAAAATGGGAATACAAGGAGAAAAGATGAATACAAGGAGAAAAGCGGAAAACATGGCGAAAAAGGGAATCCATGGAGAAAACAGGAATGAAAAGAGAAAAGTGAAATACAATGTGAATAGGGGAATACAGGATCAAATGGGAAATGTAAGGGGAAAATTGGAAAATACAGAATAGAAGAGATAATACAAGGAAGGGGAATAAATCAGAAAAGGGGAATACAAGGTGAAAATGGAAATACAATGAGAAAATGAGAATACAAGGAGAAAAGCAGAATAGAAGAAGAATAGGGGAATACAAGGAGAAAAGGAGAATACAATGAGAAAAGAGGAAAACAAAGGCGAAAGAAGAATACAAGAAGGGGAAAACAAAAAGAAAAGAGAAATATAAGGATAAAATGGGATTACAAGGAGAAAGGGAGAATACAAGGAGAAAAAGGAAATACAAGAAGAAAAAGGAAAGACAAGGAGAAAAGGGAAATGTGAGGATAAAAGAGGAATACAGAATGTGAAGAAAAATACAAGGAGAAAAGATAAATACAAGGGGAATAGTGAATACAAGAAGAAAATAGGAATTCAAGGAGAAAAGGGAAATACCAAGTGGAAATGGTAGCACAAGAAGAACGGGGAATACTAAGAGATGAGAGATATAAATGGAGAAAATTGGAATAGAAGAACAAGGGGAATAGGATACCAATGAGAATATAAGGAGAACAATGGAAATGCAGGCAGAAACTGGTAATGCAGTGAGAAATGGTGAATAAAAGGAAAGAAGGCGAATAGAAGGAGAAGAAGGGGAACAGAACCTGAACAAAGCTAATGCAAAGATAAATAACGAAATAAAGGAGAGAAACGGGAATATAAGGAAATCGAGGCAAATAAAAAGAGAATAAGTGGATCAGAAGTGGAACAAGGCGAAGTACAAGAATAATAAGGGAATTACAAGGACAACGAGAGGAGTAAAAGTTGAACAATATGAACACAATGAGAAGAAGGCAATATAAGTAGCTAATAGGGAATAAAAGGAGAGGAAGGTGAATTAAAATAGAACAAAGGAATAAAGAATAACAAGGACAATAAAATGAATAGAAAGTGAACGATAGAAATAAAAAGGGAATATGGGGAATACAAGGAGAACAAGGGAAATATGAAAAGAACAAGGAAAATACGAGGAGAACAAGGGGACTAAAAGAAGGGGAAATGAAAGGAGAACAAGGGGAATGAAAGGAGAAAGGGATGAATACAAGGAGAACAAGAGAAATATAAGTGGGACAAGGGGAATAAAAGGAGAACAAGAAGAACACAAGGAGAACAAGGGGACTTCAAGCAGTAGCGTCGAGAATGGGTTGCAGTTGTATGTGACTGTCAATTCCCAAGTTATCCGCACACATTCTCATGTCTTGTTTCAGGAAATATACGTAATTCTACGTCAAAAATGTACCTTTAGTACATAAATAAAATAATCCAAAGTACAGGGACATCATTTTATTTTTACTAACATTTTTAATATTAACCTGTCTATACCTTTAGAGAACCGGTAACACCGCTTGCTCCCTCCTCCAAGACTGGAGTTCGATGATACTGGCGTAAAACACAAATCACTCTACTAGATATAGGAAGGAAGAAAAGTAGTTCATCCATTTACGTAAACTAGGAAATATCGCGATTTTGAGTTTGATAATTTTCATTAGGTTTTTCTTTAATCAAAGTACAGTACTTTATTAAGAATAAGTGTTTTTACTCACGAACTGAGTTATCCATGCGAACGTATTCATTATGCAGTGTATATTATACTGTCTACAGCACATTAGCTTACAATATAAAGAAAGAAGTTAAATTGAAAAATAATCATAATATGAATATTTAAACACAATTTTGAAAATGGTGGCCGTTCATTTCGATACAGGCTTCAGTTCTTTTGTGCATATTATCGCACTATAGACTATTGCATCTAATTCCAATTGCCAGTTTCGTCCTTCGTACTAGTAACTCATGTTGAAATAATTCTGTACCTACTCTTCGTACTGTGAATTCAATCTTCACTTCTGCCCGACACGAAAATATAAAATTACTCAGACATGCTATTTACTGTCCGTCCAAGTGGTTATGCCGCAGGATTGTAGAAAGGGAGGAAATCACGTGACAGTTAATTACTTAACGAGGCCCTTTTATTTAAGTTAAATTAAACAGCTCTATAATATTACGTAAACGTCCAATTCCTAAGAGAAATTAATGTTTTCAGAAAAGAGCTAAGACAGCCCAGCTTTTACAGAGGGGCGAGCAGAAACAGGTGGGGGAAATCGGGATGCGACGTAGGCAAACGGACAGTATCTGTGCGAAAATATGATTCAATATTGAAAGCTTTTTCGTCACTGGAAAACGCGAACATATTTCTGGAACGTACTATACTCAGTAACTCAGTACTGCTTACTATCTCAGGTCTTGGTTCTGTGTGGAGTTGGAACTTCCTTAGTAGAAGGGGCGGGAGTGAAGTACATTAAAAAACTCGGGTACAATAAAAATTTAAGTAAAAATAAAATGATGTCCCTGTATAAATAAACTATTAAGTTGTTAAAAATATAATATGATTCATTCCGTAACGTTTTATCACACTTTAAAAGTACGAAGCTGATAGTTCCCCGCATTGCATAATCCGAACTGTTCTTGAACACCTGTAAAATGTTGGAAAATGAAACTTACAAGTTGTTATGCACTTCAGTTCGTATTAAATCAAGTGCTCTTCATATGTCAAAGTGTAGTAAATAACTTTCGGACTGTTGAACTCATAAATTAGTACAATTCAGCTACACAAACCCGATGGGCAGAAAATAATAGTGCATTAATTAGCCTAACTTATCTCGCACTTTAAACACAGCTACTTAAAGTGAATACAAACTGTGTCAGAATACTCATTAGTCAGAACTTAAAAATATTCATTCCGATATTATTCTTTTTAACCGTTCAATCATTCACAGACTCTCTGTGATGTCAAACCGCAGTCCTTTTATTCAATATAAATTGCCTGGTTGTATGAGAGGATATTGCACTTGGAAAAACAAAGCACCTATTTATTGCCCTCAGACAAAATGGCTTTCACATCATAAGCTGTAGAGTACACTTTGTTTTTTCAAACAACTTCATCTATAATTTCAAGTATATCTCCATTATTTCATTAGGTTGGTTAAGCAGAGTTCTCTGTGTTAGTAAAACATGCAGCGTGATTATCACTAGTCAACAAATTGAAACATTTTTCCTGTATTTGATTCGTAAATAGGGGGTTTATCTGATTTTGGGGTGCTGATTTGAATGGTAAACTCTGTTTCTTTTTATCACGTCACATCATATAGATACACAGCACTAGGTTTACACAACGTTCTCTCAGAAGCTCTTGTGGATCCTCAAAAAATTCTACCTCCGCCGTTGCACATCAAATTTGGCCTAATGAAAGTTTTTTTAAGACCTCAACAAATACGATGTACATCTTGCTTACACAACTTTTAACACTGTATCACTTCGGAATATGTATGGTAAGACTTTCCTTTGTTAAATTTCAACGTACCTCGTTTACATGTTTCTACCGTTTTTATAGGTCATCTTCAGAACTGGTCGTTGTTGGTCTTGGCGCCACTTGTTCTGTTTCCTGTGAGGGTGTGTTCCTGTGGTATAGTGTAGAGTCAAAGAGAGTGTGTGTTTTGAAGTTGAGTTGTGTGTTGAGAATTTCGTTGGGGTGTGTTTTCGTGTGTCTGTATATTTCATATTGTTCTAGTGTGTTTAGTTCCTGGCTTTTTGGTTGGATGTGCAGTATTTCCATGTCTGTGTTGATGTCTCTGTGGTTGTGGTTAGCATTTGTGATGTGTTCTGCATATGTGGAGGTGTTTTGTAATTTTGTTATGGCTGTGATGTGTTCTTTGTAACGTGTTTGAAACGATTTGCCTGTCTGTCCTATGTAGAATTTGTTGCAGGTGTTACATTTGAGTTTGTATACGCCTATGTGGTTGTATTTGTTTGTGTTGTTTGTGTGTTGAGATGTTTTTGTAGAGTGTTATTTGTTCTGTATGCGATGTTGCAATTTAATTTCTTGAATGAGGTTGCAATTTTGTGTGTGTTTTTGTTTTCGTATGTTAGTGTGTTGTATTTTTGTGTTCTTGTGTTTGTGTTGTATTCTTATGTTTTTTGTGATTATGTTTTGTCTTACGTATTATATTGTCTATTATGTTAGAGTTGTATCCGTTTTCTTGTGCTATGTATTTGATTGTGTTTAGCTCTTCCTTGTAATCTTGTTGTTTCATTGGTATGTTGAGTAGTTTGTGTAACATTGTTCGGAATGCAGCTTGTTTGTGTTGTGTGGAGTGGTTGGATGTGTTGTGTATGTGTGTTGTTGTTGGTTTTCTGTATACTTTGAATGTGTGTTTGTTATCTACTTTTGTTATTGTGATGTCTAAAAAATTTATGGATTTGTTGTTTTCAATTTCTAATGTGTAGTGTAGGTTTGGGTGTATTTTGTTTATGTGTTGATATAGGTTTTAGATCTGTCTTTTGTTTCCTTTGTATAGTGTGTAGGCATATATATATAAAATGTGTAGGCCTATGAAAAATCTGTGGTATAAATAACGGAAGTATGCTTTGCACCTATTTATCACGATGTTAAACTACTGTTGTTCAAAACCAAGATTGCAATGTGAAGTGAAGAGAGCTCGTTAGTTTCCATCTAAATAACTACAACTTTATTTGAAGCGTTTTTTTATTTGAGGGTACTTTTAAACATCTTATTAAGTTTATATAAAACAGAGGATAAAGAAGGCCAAGATGATGATATACCATATACAACAAACTTTGTTTACAAATAAATATTATTGCAATATAAGTATTATTCTAATTGTGTCAAATTATGTTTTTCAATCAGTGTTATGTTTGACTCAATTGTTCGCATTATTCAATATGTAAAGTTACATTTTATGGATCGAATTGCTGCCTTCAGTGACATTGTACAACGGTATTGTGTTCCTTATTGCTTTATTTTTCAGTCTAATTGTATATTTATTTATTTTTTTAAATACTCATCCAATTCCCAAAGCAGCTATTGTGGCTTCATCCCACTAGCATATAGTCTGTGTTATATATATATATATATATATATATATATATATATATATATATATATATATATAATTATATTTGTAAGGACTATATATTAATCGAAAAAAAATTTAGTATGTGTAACAGCTAAAAACGTTTGAATGGTCCACACCTGTGGAGTAACGGTTAACCTGTTTGGCCGCGAAACCAGGTAGCCCGGGTTCGATTTCCGGTCGGGACAAGTTACCTGGTTGAGGTTTTTCGTCAACCCAATATGGGTAAATGCTGGGTAACTTTCGGTGCTGGACCCCGGACTCATTTCACCGACATTATCATCTTCATCTCATTCCGATGCTAAATAACTTAAGATATTGATAAAGTGTCGTAAAATAACCTACTAAAACACGTTTGAATGAATAGAGGATTTTATGGGAAATGTTAAATGCCGTAACATTTTAAATCAGGAATCCATCCCTGAGCACGAGTGAGCTAAAGTTTTATCTGTTTATATTATATTTTATGCTCGACTATGGCGAAATGAAGTAATTATAAACCAGGTAGCAGTCTTTTAATGCATGTCATTAAAGTACATCTACTCATTAAAGTTCAGGTGTTCAGCCAATGACAAGTCAGCTTTGTACCGTTATATCGATTATTCTTGGATATGCAATCAAAAGACAATTAGCGAAAAGTCACGGAGGCTGGAAATCCAATACTGTCGCAGAAGGTTATGTTCTGTTACTATAATAATTAGCGTTAATTGTAAATAATATTCAAATAAATTCAATTTGTCATCTCGTTTTTCAATTCTAAACCAATTTCCAGGTTATATCAGACTAATGTTTATTCTTGTTCTGTGCCAAGGTCAATGACATTCGGCCTCGGAAAAAATCAATACTTTCGCGTCTGCGCACATCTCACAATTCAGGTCAGTTCGCACATAACCATAAAAAGACCTAATTTTCAATACTTTCAAGTTAGAAATATGATCGAGCATAAAAAGTCGTATGAAACTTGCCTATAATGGTAATTAAGACGCTCGTATGAACATTATGAAACTCGCTTGCGCTTGTTTCATAAACAATCATACTTGCGTCTTAATTATTACCATTATAGGCTCGTTGCATAATGTACTATTATGTTACACATTATTAGCA
Source organism: Periplaneta americana (assembly GCF_040183065.1). Lineage (NCBI taxonomy): Eukaryota > Metazoa > Arthropoda > Insecta > Blattodea > Blattidae > Periplaneta > Periplaneta americana. The sequence continues at coordinate 70,550,253 of NC_091117.1, read as the reverse complement.
AAATAAATAAATACAAATACAAATACAAATTTTATAGTAATTAAAGAAATTCACCGTTGTGGAGTGACATTTAGCTTGCCTGACCATGAAACGAGCGGGCCCTGGTTCAAGTCTTGGTTGGGACAGGTTTTTCCGGGGTTTTCTCTCAACCCACCAAAGACAAATGCTGCGTACGTTTTGGCGCTGGACCCTCGACTCATTCCGCTAGCATCATCATCTTCATATCATTCACACGCTAGATAACCACAGCAGTTGATACAGCATTGTAAAATATCCCACTATAGAGTGACGGACTTTTTAATGAGAAACAAACGTCTTGCTGTTTCATCAGACATTAAGGAGAATAATAAATCTAGAACAAAATGTCGGTAAAATTAAATTAAATTTAAATGTTGCATTGGTTTCTGCTTAGTTGATCTCAGTTTAGAAGCGTTTACCGTTAAATTGAATCTTCAAACACAAAATTGGTGTGGTGGAGAGCGTTAGTAATGGACAGAGGCAGTTTCGCGCGCATCTAAATACTTCGCATACTTGGCTCAAAACTATTTGCACGGTCGATACGCAAGCGAAACTACGCGAAAATGATCTGGCCACTAAGTCAATACAGTGGTCAGCTCCAGGCCTGTCTCTCCACCTAAATGTATTAACTCGCCGGTATTCAGAATATCGTGCTAAAGTTCTAGTTAAAATTTTAAACACATTTTTCTTTGTCTGTAATATAAAACGGTATTTCATAAATATATTGAAGTATTATCCACAAACTAAACTCACGTAATATACTTAACGTTACATTTTTTTCATGAATGATGAACAAGGTGATGGATGGATGGATGGATGGATGGATGGATGGATGGATGGATGGATGGATGGATGGATGGATGGGTTGGTTGGTGGGTGGGTGGGTGGGTAGACAGACAGACATACAGACAGACAGACAGACGGGCGGACGGACGAACGGACAGACACACAGATAGATCTGGTTGCTGGTTGAGTGGAAGAGAAGGCCTTATGGCCTTAACTCTGCCAGTGAAAATAAAACATTATTATTATTATTATTATTATTATTATTATTATTGATGGATGGATGGATAGACAGACAGACAGACAGACAGACAGACAGACAGACAGACAGACAGACAGACAGACAGACAGACAGACAGACAGACAGACAGACAGATAGATAGATAGATAGATAGATAGATAGATAGATAGATAGATAGATAGATAGATAGATAGATAGATAGATAGATAGATAGATAGATAGATAATTTTTTATTAAGGCGTAAGAATGACAAGCATTCATGGCATCGTCAGTGTACAGAAAATTGACAATACATAATATAATACATGTAGTGCTAAATATGCTAGAATACAGAATTACAAACTGTAACTGATAATACATAATATAATACATCTAGTGCTAGACATGCTAGGATACAGAATTACAAACTGTAACTGATGAACTGCAATTGGCTAAAATGTGTACTGAAATAATTATATAACTAGGAGATGGGGACAAATGAAATAATACGGGGTGGGCAAAATAAAACTGGACCGCGGAAAATAAATATTGAAAAATATGAATTTATATGTATTAGACTGACTCGGAAATGACCCTTACAATTCAGGAAACCGTGATTTCGATGCAACAATGGTTTGCTGTCACATGTCCGCGCATATTCATCTCCCGCATGCTCTGTACCGAGCTCCGCTGAGTTCTGCCGGTGGTTTCTGAGTGAAGTGGAATCAGCACTTTTGGATCCTCAGATTTTCATTTCTTCAGATGATGTCTGGTTCAGCCTGTTAGTGTATGTTAATTCACAGAACATGCGCCATTATGCATAAGTAAATCCCCGTGACTACTTGGAAGAGCCGTTGCATAATCTCAAGATTGGCGTTTGGTGTACAATGTCAGTGTCCGCATCGTGACACGATTCTTTCACGAAACTGTGAATGCTAACCGGTATGTCCAGAACCTGTTTAATCCGTATGTGGATAAACTAATATAAGATGAAAGACTGAATGGATATTTTCAGAAAGACGGAGCAACAGCACACACCGCCTTGGCAACCTTGGCGCGAGTGAATGAGGTGTTCGGTGAGGAGAGGACAACAGTAGAGGCAGTGCAATCGCCTGGCCACCTCGATCACCTGATCTCTCTCCCTGTGATTTTTATCTGTGGTGCAAATTAAAGAGTCAGGTGTACTCAAATAATCCTCACACACTGGAAGAGCTACAGCAGAACATTGAAAACGCTATTGCTGCCATCCCTCAGGCAGAGCTGCTAAGCGTGTCTCACAATTTGATGCAGCGAGCACTGCACTGCATCGACGTCAACGATGGCCATTTCCTTCATCTTCTGTGATGTTCATTAACAAATGTCAGTCTTAAAGAAACAGTCTTATAACTATAAATATACATAAATGTAAATAGTACAGATTTTCCGAGCCAGTTTTATTTTGCCCACCCTGTAGAAAGAGTTGTAGAATGGTGCGAGCACTAGGAAAGGACATAATCTGGTAGAGAGAATCTAAAATGTGGAAATGTGTGTGAAAGTGATTTTAGAAATATGTGAAGGAATTGAAATAAAACTTAAGGTGTAATATTATACGATCGGCTTGGAAAACGAATAGTGGTTAAGATTAATATGTGTCAACAGGATGGATCAGATGCTGATTGAAAAACGGAGAAAATTCATCTATTACGCGGCTATTAATTAAGGAATAAAGCTGTAATTTTAATATCAATAGCAACGACGTTCTAGTTCTAATAGTTGAGCCACAGTTAATGCGAATACCTAAACGGTTAATGCGTCAGAACGTCGTCGTTGTTCCTGCAATAACTCCTATGTGACATATTTATCGATTTTCAGATTTTTGCCCTATTAAATAACTTAAACAGTGATACAGCAAATAATAAAGTCTCCTATATGTAATTATATTTCTTTTTTTCGAAAATGTAAGAATTCACAGTCTCATATGTAGGGCTGCCATAGCATGAATAAATATGTTTTTTCTTCCTACTGGAAAATTTATATTTTGCATATAGGAGTCATTGTAGGTACAACGACGATATGTTTTGACAACAGTAGGCCTATATAGGTCTAAGTATAGTTATGGTGAGTAGGGGAGAGTCGGGTAGTATCGGACATCTGGTAATATCGGACAGTGAGTTTCTTTCATCTACCACACGATGATAGTACCTGATTGACATGGTTACGTTTCTGTGATGTCGCATAGAGAAACGTAACCATGTCATTCAGGTACTACCATATGGTGGTAGATGAAAGAAACGTACTGTCCGATACTACCTGACTCTCCCCTAAGCTTATCTGTATGAAGGTACACAATTATTTGTATCTTTTTTACGACATTAAATATATCAATATATTCTTAAACGAGAAACTTCAGAGAATAGTTTTAGTGTCGAAACATAAGAATGACGTTTTGGTCATTTCAGAATACTCCGTCTCGTTAAAAACACTCGCAGACTCCAAGGGTATCCACAAGGGTACTGATCTAAATGCTTAATGGATTACATAATTATGAAAGTTCACGGACAGCCAAATCAGCACATGTGATCCAGTAGTGTGATAGAAAGAAGACACAAAATTAATTTTAACAATTTTTTTAAATTTCTTCTAGTTTAGAGTTCACATAAACTTTTCGTTCCCTTTTTATTCAAATTAAGCCTTCCTTTACAGCACTTTTGACGTAAGAGTTTTTAAAGGAGATTTCGACTCGATGACTTTACAAGGCACAGTTTTCTGGTCCATTGAAAAGGGAACGAAATAAAAATTAAAAAAATACTTCATCTTATAATTATCATAATTGATCTTCCAGGAGGACGCCTAAAATATGTAAGCTAAGTTGGGGTAAGTGTATCTCCTAAATACGAAAGTTCAACTTTGGTGCACAGTAACACCTGAGCCCTTTGAAAATTAAAATAAAATTTTATTGGTATATTAAATATTTGTTTCTGTGTATTTTCACCTTGTCACTTGCGTAAATTGTCGAAGCATATTTTATGAAACAAATAAATACCATTATAATATTGAGGGTATGCAGTTGTCCCTTGATATGGAGCAAGAGCATCTCCAGGCTGTAAATTTCCGTGGTAATGGATAGAACATAATCAAGGAGCATTTGCGTATTCTCTGTCCTTTGAGCTACAGATGCACGTTACAAATTGTATTTTATTAATTTGTTCTGATAAGTTATGTATTGCCTATTTCATCAATAAACAGTGTTCAGGGAGTAATATTAACACTTCCCGAGATGACAGGACGAATCTCAAATGAACCACAGAGATATGGACTGAAGATGCACTTTCCCCAGAAATGCACTTACCACAACTCACCTTATTACGGAAATTTGAAGAGAATTTAATTATCACACATTAATTTCGCTAAAATAGAACGGTGCACAGAAATTATTATTGGAAGCCAATGGAATGTTTCTACATTACGGCGTTGTGGGTATTAAAATTTCTCTACTAGAAAAAAAAAATATGAAAGTGGACATTCCATTGCTCCCTTTAACCTGTGTGATTAATAATGTAATATTTATGGGGCGAAAGTTAGTTCAAACGTTGTTATTTATATTTCCAGTAAAGCACTAATAATACATTATTATAATATTCTCACAGCTAGCAGTGCATCATAACTGCGGAATCCCGGCCAAATAAGTCACTCAACTGAGTGCGCTCCTAGTATAATGGCAGTTGACACTAGACATATACGTCAACATATAAGCCTAACTTGGAGTCAGGCCACAAAGGGAAACACTGAAGGAGAAAGATTCGGTCCGGTGCTGTGGATTGAATTCGGCGTAGCTCAGTGGTCAGAGCGCTTGGTACGTAGAACAAGAATCCGGGTTCGATCCCTGGCGCCGGATCGAATTTTTCTCCTCAAATATTAACTAATAATACAGATAAATATTACATAAACTAATTTTATTTTCTTCCCTAAAATACAGTATATGTCTAAGCTTCATTTTAACACAAACATTACTTTCCCTCTCAAACTAAGGACATTATGCATGCAATAACTTGGGGAACAGAGGTTCCGCTGCCAACATTTTGGCGCGTAATGTCAGTATTCCACCTACATTAATAGAAAAAATGAAAGGATTTTGTGGAACAGAAGTCACATTGCCATTCTGCTTCTGTCGCCATGCTTACTTCAAATGCGATAAACTCAACAATGAGACCGAGTTCATTCTTGTACACAAGGGAGTCCTCGGATATAGGTAAAAGACCTTATTGGAAGAGTTTATTATAATCCATAGGGGAAGACATATGTTTAAAAATAATGTTATTCAGCTTTTCTTTGACATGGATACGAAACTGACATGTGCTCAATACATGCCTAAGTGTAGGAAGTAAATGTAAAGTTCGCATTAGTCACATATGCATGGATACAATTACAATAACAATACAGTTTCACGGGTAATTAATACGATCCTTTTGAGAAAGGAATCAGGGCTGTGAGTCAAACATAAACGTATAATATCAGTGTAGTCTTTTGTAAACGTGTTTTGAGGAGAAGGAGGAAATGCACTTTTCAAATTTTATTTTGCTTTATTCTTAGTTTGGAAAATTAAATTTTTTAATGAAAAAATGCTTGAAATAAATTATTACTGAAGATTGCTTTACAACTTCGTATAGATATTTTCCTGTTTCACACATCTATTATGGATGAAAAAAATATAATGGATATGTAAAGACATGTTCCATTGTACAAGAGGTTCGTATACCTTGGAACATACCCTCTTGTACTTTGGAGCATTAAAATGCAGGGAATATAGGTGGAAATACAGTTTTTTTAAACTCACAATCATTTAAAAGATGTATTTGCCACCATTTGCTTGTTCTCTGATTGAGATTTTATTTCCTGGAGGAGCCATAACTGATTCAACAGCTTTGTTCAAGGCATCCGGAAGAATTGGGGTCCCCTTAACTCCAGACTTACTTCGTGGCATGATCTTAAAATAAAAGAAAAACAAAAACCGATAGCATCATGTACCTTGGAACATGTTCCTTGGTACAAAATGTTTTGTGTTTTAAGATACAAGAGCGTGGACGCTTAGAAAAATATGGCTGCCTAAACTAGAGATGAGAATAAATCACGAAAATTTATATACATATTTACTCACCAGATGACAAGGAACACAACGTACTTGATTGATAGTTACAATTACAATTTGGTTTCGTGTTAGGAAACATAAGTTACGTATATAGGACTAACAATGAACGAAATATTTTCTTTTGGTACCAAAAAAAATTGTTTCGTCCACAGAATTTTGGAATAAATCAAACCCGAACTATGACCAGAGCTATCTAGCGGCTTTCTCTACAATCTACTTCAGTTTGAGTCGGCTAGGTAACAGCAAAACTCAGAAATAAAATATTTTTCAAGGTACACTATGCTCAAGGTACAACAGTCTTCCCTTTCCTATGGAGCAACAAAGAATAAAACTAGAATAATTACATTAATAGTAGAGAGTGTTACATTATATGGGGCAGAACTATGGCAGGTGAACAAAAGAAATAAATCTATGATTATTTCTAAGGAGATGGACTACTGCAGGGATTGTCAGCACAGAGAACGCTGGGGCTAGTCTCTCTTACCCGCGGAAAACGCAATGCAGTAGGGTGCACTCCGTAGCTTTTAGCGCGTATGCTTTCTATCTCTCCGTGTTGCACGACAGTGCACAACGGACAGCACCGCGTACCCTTTGCACATTTCAGCGAGTGCTGACGACCACTGGACTACTGGATTCGCTGTTGTCAACATACACGGCAAGATAAGATCAGAAATACGAATATTCGGAACAAGATGGGAATTGGAAGATACATGAATCAAACAATAGAGGTTAAAAGGTAAAATTGGTTTGGCTATCTGCAAAGGATTGAAGAATGGGTGCCACCCAACAGAAAAAAACAAGGAAGATCTAGCCAATCATGGGAAAGACTGTTAAAGATGCGATGACATCCAGAGGACTAACATTATATTATGAAGATTGTTTGATAGAAGAGGCTGGAGACCAGAAGGCGAGAGACGGAATCAGCTGTAGAAAACCTCGCATATACGCCTACATGCATAAAAAGCCATTTTCATGTTATTTACAAATCTGATTTAACAACATGCTGTGATAAACTCTTCCAATGCTACGGAAGTTTCTTTTGTTAACTCATACTATGTTGCGTAAAGTGGCAATGTATTTGTAAATATGACAGACAGAACTCACCTGTGGACGACTGCAAAACATGATGGGTTGTCTACATGTAAACAATGAATGTAAATAGTCCATGTTAATAGCGGTCTTTCGAGCACCTGCTGTGAGATACAAAATGGTTAGTTGCTAACTCAGATGTGTTGCCCCCTTTGCGGCATGGGAGAAGACGTGTTCCATATATAATTAGAATGTCAAGTAACAGACAGTACAAGGAAAAAGTGGATAAATAATAAATTTTTGAATATGAATATATATGTAGCATATAAGAAAATATGTAATGTAACTAATATAAAAGAGTTAATAAATTGGGCAAATTTTTAATGATAGTGAAGATGAAATGAGAAGAGAAAGTTAAAAGTAATGGCGTATTAAATTGATTGTGTAGTGTGTATGTTTGTTTTTATTTATTTTATTTTTTTTTTAGTTTTGAGACTTGGCATAGGTGATTAAAATTGTAAAGTAAAGCAGATCTGGGGTAATATAGATTTGTAACAGGTCTGTCTTAGAGATATATGATAGATGAATAAATATATCATATCATAACTCAGATGTCTAAATTATACAGAGTGATTTACGAGGAAAGGTCGAAAATTTAGGATGTGAATTCTGAAGTCATTCTGAGTCAAAAACTTCATATGAATATAGGTCCGTTTTCGAACGATTACGGAGATATGGCTCTTTGATTTCACAAAACCTTCTAAGATTCCATTTTATTAACTCGCATTTAGAGACAGATAACGGACAAATTTAAAGTTTATATTCATGTATGAATACATACCTAATATTCTAGACGTCGGAGTCGACGTTTTCGCACATTTTCAAAGGTAGCTCCTTCTGCTTCACTCACTGTTGCGCTCGGGCGTGAATCGCGCTTATCACACGGGAGAGTTGCACGTAACTGTTCTCTATGCCGCATCCAAAATATGGCCGATTAGCGCCTCTCTCGTTTCCCCTTTACTTTGTTATACTAAGTCTTTCATCCAACCCCACAGACAGTAAGTACTCTTCGATATGGTACCCTTCTGTTCGGAAAGCGTATTTCATGTTCAGCGACGGCACGCAAGGAACTTCCACCACAAGAACCATAAACATACACAATATCGGCGTATTCTGTAGTCGAAAATTTATAAGGCATCTTGAAAAACACAACTTAACACTTCCGATAACTGTACCTGTATAACTACTATACTGTAGGTAGCTGACTGGACTGCTGTGAATTGATAAGTGATAGGCCTAGTGTAGGCTATTTGTGTTATCTGCGGATTCTGTGTCATTACATCAAACAAGGGGAGGCGATTGGACATATTTTGTAATGCCCCACCACTCGGTTTCTTCCTCTTATCTACATCGTTCACAATGCAGATTCCAATGTTACGTCATTCATTGCGACCTTGACTTTGTCTCATACCTCGTCTCAGGTCAGCAGCATATGATAACGTCTGATTCACATTGGGACGAGACGTTTTACCAAAAAAATGCATCTAGCTCCGCTGTCGTTCGAAAACGGACCTATGTTCATATGAACGTTTTCACTCAAAATGGCCTAAGATATCGTATCCTAAATTTTTTACCTTTCCTCGTGAATCACTCTGTATAAAAGAATTTTAAAATATAAATATGTGTAAATAATATTGCAAACCACTGTTAATAATAAGTGTAATTAAATGTAAATAATAAATGTAGATTATATGGGAAACAATAACCCTTAGCAATAGATATGTTTAACCTTATATCCTCTGAATCTGATTTCGTAGACACCAAGTTCCAAGCTCAAAATATTCTGTAGGACATCTCGTATTTCCTGTTTAATATTTGTAAAATTTTATTTTATCCCTCTACATACATTACACGGTATCATAATTGAATCGGTTATTTGGAAAAGGTCACATCTCCATTTTTCGAAATTGACTTCTTGATACCAATCCACTCAGTAATGGTATACACACATTATATGCGAAAACGCCATCCCTAGCAAGCAGCGCTATCGTTGAAACCCATGTGGTATTCTGCTGATTGGTTCGAGAAGGCTATATTCCATAATTGTGAGCTTTTCCAACAGAATGCACTGCAATAGAACTTCACTGGAGTCACTCAGCTCATCGATATTGTTGAATTGACTTTCTCAGTGGAATCGCTAAATAAATCGAAGTGACAGAAAAGTGCATTTCAAATTTCTCAATATTCTGAATTTGAGTATGACTCAAATCAACCCGGAACAATTACAACCCGTTAGCGGATTGATGGATATATTTCAATTAAATATTCATTTGGAAAATTTTCTGGAATAAGATAAAACTTGCTTTCATCTACAGCAGTGGTCGGCATTTCGTGATTCGCGAATCAACTCCTTAATACACAAACAGGACGGAGGGTTAAGGTATGATATTTCTCCCCTTGTTGATTCAAAGTTAAGCAATTTGGGTATCCTCTCCCTCCAACTGTATATTGCGGGCTGTATTTTATATGATGTAATCTTTCCCGATCACTGATATATTATACTCAGGAAAGCTCCTCATTAATGACAAAAAAATGACATTACGAAATCGGTGTGTTACATCCCCAGCGAAATAAATATATTTGTATGAATATATCTTATCCTGGCCAATAACTGCTAACGTTAAATCACCAGAAGAAGATTTATAGATGTGAAAAATTGAAATATTGAATGACTATTGACTTCACAAAATGTAAGATGAGGATATAAGAAATTCAACATCCTGTTTGCACTTCTCTTTATATTGTCATATTTATTTTTATATGTTGTTAATATAAACAGTGTTAGCAAATATTCAGTTTATTTGGAAGACAAATACTTTACGAATACTAAAGTGTTTGTAAGGACTATTCGTATATTTGTATCATAACTTGAAAAAAAAACTTTGTTATAACTATTGACTGTAAACTTTATTATAGTATTAGTATAAAATATGTATTTTATTATCTAATTATGAAAAATAGTATTTCTGTCTCGTTATGTGCCAGCAGATAACTTTGTTTGTGATCCTCAATATAAATTTTTTTTCGAAAAGGCCACATTTCCAAGATAAGTTACGTAGTTTTACATAATGCAGAGGTTATACACTTAAAAAATAGTTTAGATACCAAAATTCAATCAGCATTGGTCACTGTTTATATCGATAATTTCAATGTATGTATTGGTAATGAGAATTCTGAAATATACAGTTTTTTTCCTGTAAAATTTTATTTTGTGGGGAAGTGGTCTTTTCTGAATAACCGATTCAATTATGGCCTTCCAGAAGTCCCGGTCACTATTTTCTTAAGGGGAAACTCCAGAGAAAATCATAAAAATTCTCCAAAAATATTTATTGGCTATTTCACTTCTTTATAAGATATATTTTCATACCCTAAATGGATTTAGTTCATTTCTGATTACAAATATGCTTATTTGTTTTAATTAAGACTGTAATACAGCGTAGCATTTAAAGAGCTGTAAAATTATTTTTTCATCAAAAAATTCTTCTTTACAAATTTCTCATTACAAATCTTGTAACTTTTCATTATAAAGTTGGCTCTCTGAAGTTACTAGATGAATGTAACGGAGTTTTATTTTACATAAATATTCATTTTACTTTCGAACACATTTTTCCTTAAGTTTATTTTCCTTGATTCAACACCAACTCTTTTTATCCCAAATATTAATAAACCTGGATGAAATGTTTACTGCAAGTATTTATAAGGTAGCTGTATATTTCTTCGTATTTACTTTGTGAGTAATGCTGCCAGTTTCTTTATTATTAATATTTTCTTTCATGAATTACAGGAATAACAACATTTTTAAAATTTAAAAAATCCAAAGTGAATAAATGAGAGAATTCATTAAATGAATGCATACAAATGAAGCTTAAAAACTGAGATTTACTAAAAACTTGGGTTTGAAAATATTTCTAAAAATAACAGAAAAAAAATAAAAAATCGAAACCTAAAAACATTTGGGAGTTCAAAATTTGGATTTTTTTAGTTCCTTACATAGTAAACTTCTCTCTAAACTTTGGTTTATAAATGATTAGAAAAAAAGTTAACATTTTTTGTGGACTGTGCCCTTAAAAGAAACAGAAAATGAATTCGCAATTTGGTTTATTCTGTTCGTCGTATAGGCCTACTAGTTTGAAACATTATTACATACAAAATAAGGAATATGCCAATTTTTCGAAGTGAATTAGGGATCATTTCCCAATAGTCTTTCACTCGTTACCTTCGTTTTCCTTCCTTTATTTACGCATACTGAATAAATGAACTCAAATTTCTTTCAAGTGGTCTTTACCTCCGATAATGGTGTAGTTGAATCTATGAACTACGACTCTCTCTCAATATTATTTTTACTCTATCACTCTCTTTCCCTCTATCTGCTTTTAAAACTTTTCTCCAGAAAATTGGGGACCTTACGAACGTGTCAAAACGTAGACACACAATTTGAAGTTGTCAGCTTCAACGTGTCGGTCCGTAGAACCCAGCACCGTAACCCCTTCTCAACCCCACTTTCTCGACTCACTTCAGATACTGGAGTCAAGGCACGTCTAAACGTCATTATAATAAGAGTGACAACGCTTTTCAAATATTTTCTTCGTCCCCGGTGATCCGGATGCATATAGGAAGATGTGGAACTGAAAAGCTAGGTGATAGAAACAGGAGGGATACGGATCTTCAACAAAAAACTCGATTAATTTTTTCTACTGTGTCGACAAAAATCCAGTCTCTCTTATAGAGTAGTTTATAAGTGTATCTATTTGTATAACGTAATTAAAAGCTCCTGCAAAGCGTAAAATTTAATGAGAACAAGTCCAATTCTCATTGTTAAATGATGTTAGCATAATTCCATCAAAATAGTTTCCGTAAGTAGCAAGAAAAAGCAATTGTATTAGACCCATTGAATTAAAAGTTTGCTCGGAGTTTTCCACTTCGATCACAAATATTCTGATTACCAGTAAACAGATTCTAATGTTATTCGCTGAATAATTCCTTGTCGCGAAATATTTATGTCGCAACTTAGGTAATGTAATAGGAACAATTTTTCCTTTAACAATGTCATCGTGAAGAATCTAAACTGAACATTGTAATTGTTTCACCTTTAAAACCTTAGTTTTTCTGAACCGACATATATGCGACGTGCGAGATGCGAAACCCGCCTCGCACAAATCTGGACTGCAGGAGAGAAAGTGAGTGGTGTCTTATTGCAAGATGCGAGATCTGCGCCCCTCGCAACTATAGAAACCAGTTACTATCTCTCGTGTAGTCCAGATTTGTGCGAGGCGTGCCTCGCATCTCGCACGTTGCATGCGTCGGTTCAGAAAAACCAAGACTTAAAAGTGTACTTCCTCCCTTAAGATGATCCTTTAGCGAACAAATGATGTTAGCGGACGGTTCTGCGTACATAACAGTATCTACATGAGTATTAATGACCAAAGAAATAATAAATACGTCCCTGTAACCTAACATTACTTACAGCGAATAAATTATTGTTTAATTTCCTTTTCAGATATTCAGATTTAAAACACAGCGAGTGCAAGTGGAATTTCTATATGTAGAGTACTTCCTTCTCTACTGTTATCACTTCACAATTCACCTTCGAGCATTATTAGAGTCTGGCGGCAGTTGCAAAAACAGACACGTTGATGATACAGAACTTGTATGTAGTCGTATTCTATCATAAGGAAGAAGAAATTGAAAGGAGGTAGAGTAATTCATGAATTACTTCCTGATAAAACCACTAAAAATAAATAAGCTTGATCTGTATTTAAATTTATATGAGTACAATAAGAATATACAGAGTTTTAAAAAAAGTATCCAATATTTTAGGAAGTGATAGTATGCATCAAAACAAGAAAATAATGTCTAATAAACATGGGTCCTACAACACATAGTTTCTGAGATATGAACACTTGTTCATGGGAGGTGCGCAATGTGACGTCCATTTATGACAATGCATTTTCTGCCCTAAAATACAGGAGACTATCAGATAATGATACGTAGTTGATACCTTTTGCATGGAATACTGATATGTCGCAAGGAATACTGAAAACAAAAGTTTGGTTGCGGATATGAACAGGGTTCAGCAAAGATGGCGTTGTGAATTCTTGTAATCAGCATATGAGGGTGTGTGGACTGATGAAAATCCCCATGCAGTTGAAGAAAGAAGGCATAAGCACTGATTCTCAATCAACGTATTCTTGGCGATAGATTATGGGCCATACGTGCTACCACAGAGATTAACTGGTACTCGTTATCAGGATTTTCTTATTAACGTATTGCCTACATTACTGAAGTATGTGCCATGTCAGCAAAGGCCACAGATGTGGTTCATGCATGATGGCACACCAGCACATTTTTTCCGCAATGAACGTGAACACATGACGATGACATTTCAGGACCGCTGGATTGATTGGGGAGGCCCCACACCTTGGTCTGCTCGTTCCTCAAACCTAAACCCCTTAGACGTTTGGTTATCAAGAACAACCAGATCAATTTCAAAGAGTGCGTGATTCTTTACACCGAAGAGCAGAGGAATGCACTGCCATGAATGTACGTCACATTGAGCACTTCCTATGAACAAGGTTCAGATCTCAGAAAGCGTATGTTGTAGGACCCTAGACATTATTTTCTTGTTTTGATGCATACTAGCACCTCCTAAAATATTGGATACTTTTTAACACCCTGTATACCATATTTTAATAATCTGATATTATTCTTTTTATATTATAACAGAGAAAAATTAATGTGAAAGTGGAAACAAGTTTGAAACAAGAAAAAAGGAATAACGTATATAATGAAATATAGAGAGGCACCAACTGTATGTCATAGTGGTTCACGTTCCTTTATAGTTCATTACATTTAATAATATGTTCTTTTAATGTACCAATTGCAACTTTAAATTGAAAAAACTTCTTTCGATGCTACATATAGTTTCTATCCATATCGCAAAGGAGCATTTCAAAATCATGAACAATTTTGAACTCATACAACTTTTCAACAAACAAATTCAGATGAAACAAAGTAATTCCAGTGTAACTACTTGTACAGTTTATGGTATATATTAAATGAAAACATTTATAAGCAGAGCTGAGAAGTTAAGCAGTTTCGGCATCCTCCCCTCCTATCATCTCGCTTGCTGGCTGTATTTTATACGACAATCTTTGCCGACCACTGCAATAGTGTATGACATTTAGTGTTGAAGAACGAGTGTTCATATCAACACATTCGCAAGGTATGGAACGCGAAAAAGAATGCATGCACGGTAACAATTCATAATGTAACGAGAAAATTTCGCGGCGCACAGGTTTCGCATTTGATGTTGAGTCACCTGATATAAATTCCTAAGATTTATGCCATTCCACATGAGTAATTTAACCGTTCGTTAACAAACATTTTTGGAAGGTGTGAATTTTGTTCGAACCGGTTACATCAGCTTCTTGTCTATGCGGATGACGTGAATATGTTAGGAGAAAATCGACAAACGATTGGGGAAAACGCGGAAATTCTACTTGAAGAAAGAAGCAAGTAAAGCGATAGGGTTGGACGTAAATCCCGAAAGTATTAAGAATATGATTATTACTCGTGACCAGAATATTGTACGAAATGGAACTATAAAAACTGATGATTTATCCTTCGAAGAGGTGGAAAAATTCAAATTTCTTGAAGTAACAGTAACAAATATAAATGACACTCGGGAGGAAATTAAACGCAGAATAAATATGGGAAATGCGTGTTATTATTCGGTTGAGAAGCTTTTGTCATCTAGCCTGCTGTCAAAAAATCTGAAAATTAGAATTTATAAAACAGTTATATTACCGGTTGTTTTGTATGGTTGTGAATCTTGGACTCTCACTTTGAGAGAGGAACAGAGATTAAGGGTGTTTGAGAATAAGGTTCTTAGGAAAATATTTGGGGCTAAGAGGGATGAGGTTACAGGAGTATGGAGGCAGTTACACAACGCAGAGCTGCACGCATTATATTCTTCATCTGACATAATTAGGAACATTAAATCGAGACGTTCGAGATGGGCAGGGATTTAGCACGTATGGGCGAATCCAGAAATGCATATAGAGCGTTAGTTGGGAGGCCGGAGGGAAAAGGACCTTGGGGGAGGCCGAAACGTAGATGGGAGGATAATAAAATGGATTTGAGGGCGGTGGGATATGATGGTAGAGACTGGATTAATCTTGCTCAGGATAGGTACCAATGGCGGGCTTATGTGAGGGCGGCAATGAACCTTCGGATTCCTTAAAAGCCAGTAAGTAAGTGAATTTTGTTCTGAAGCAGAAATTAGGGTTTTAGAGACTATTGCAACATTAGGTATATTATACTTCAAGAGAATAACGCGTATGCAAATCAGGAATTAGTGAAGAATACGATACAGCAGCATTTCACTCGTCATTTGTTTATGCAGATGAAATTTTGTTCCCCTGATGAACAAACAAGTTAAATTATATAAGAGAGTGTGCAAAAATGAAAAAAAGAATAATAGCAGTTGATGTGCTTTATTTGTTCAGAAAATTATTTGCAAAATATTTCCGAAGTTCAACTTTTATTTATCCCCAAAATCATTTTTATGACTTCTGTCCCGTTACCAAAATAACACTGATATAATATATGTTAAAGGCATACCAAACGCCTCACCAAATCAAACCTATAGTCTTGTCGCTTTAATGTCAGCTAGGCAATCGCGTTGCTGGTGGAGTACATTTAAACGTGTGCGTCTTGTGATTAGCTGATGATGACGTTATGTATTTCCTAAGGCTCGATAAATACTTAATATAATCAGCCCGCCATTTTGGCTCTTTCGTTGGCGTTCGCAGAAAGCACAAGAGGGCATTATTTGCCCCTCATTTATTTGTTGAATTACAGTGCGTTTGATTTATTATGATAGAAGCTACGACATGACAATGTTTAATGGTGCGGCAAATAAGATTCCTCGTCTGGTAGCTCGGCAACGAAAGAACAAAAATGGCGAACGATACTACCTACCTAGACTTTATAGACCCTTCATTTTCTAAGACGTAAACAAAGAGGAGGAGTCACGCCGGGAATAACAGCGTCGCGACTATAAATTACCTAAAACAAAAGTTGTGGCAATTGTTATCGTTCTTCCAGAAACTCGCTATCTACCAATACATATTATGTAGTTACTAAAACACTTCCCCGTTGATGCTAAAAAAAAATTGAGATATTTACAGGAAAAACATTACTGCGAATACATGAATTAGAGAGGAAATAAGTGATAACCGTCCAACATTTTTCCCGATTCAAATGGTAATATAGGCTAATAATTACAATGCATAGAATTATATTGGCTATGCTTTTGTGTTTTAATCCCTTTGTGTCACATACACCTAACACACGCAAATGTGAGCGGAGAGGGTGGGAGATACAGGCGTTGAAGTGTAAAGGGAAGTTATGAAAAAATTATTATCCATATCACCGTTTTAAAATCCATATTTATGGTAGCTACAACACTTACAGCTTCTCGGTCCAGTAGGAGCTTCATTACAACTGCGGCACAACGAAAACGATTTAGAAACCATCTAGCGGTTTTTCATTGAATATTCCTGATAGGAGTGATAGAAGTTGTTCCATCATAAAGTTCTACAGCAGTCATATGTACGTATGTATGTAGCGTATGTATGTATGTATGGTCCACACCTGTGGAGTAACGGTCAGCGCGTCTGGCTGCGACACCAGGTGGCCCGGTTTCGAATCCCGGTCGGGGCAAGTTACGTGGTTGATGTTTTTTCCCGGGTTTTCCCTCAACCTAATACGAGCAAATGCTGGGTAACTTTCGGTGCTGGACCCCGGAACCATTTCACCGGCATTATCACCTTCATATCATTCAGACGCTAAATAACCTAGATGTTGATACAGCGTCGTAAAATAACCCAATAAAATAAAAAAAACGTATGTATGTATAGGCTGACCAGATTCACATCGATAAAAAAGAGGACACAAAGTTTCAAAAAGGAGGACATTGTTCGAAAAAACAGGACAAAAAATATTATGTATACTTAGATTTAGGCTTAGGTCTGCATTATAGGCCTACTTTAAATTATGTCAATATTTATTTTATTACAAAATATTTACAACGCAGATTTAGGATTAGGTATATCATACTTAAATGTACGTTAATGAATATTTTATTAAAAATAATTATGAAAGAAATAATAATGATTTTACAGTTAGCTAAATATGAAAGACAAGGGAACTATATTATTAAATAGGACAGAAAATTTCTATTTAGCTTCACATTCGCAACTCGATCTCTCGATTTACTAGCTAACTTCAAGAAAGAAGAAAGAGCAAAAGGAGTTATGATCGTAGGCAAAGAGTACATTGCGTCAATGCTGCTGTCACCTACTTGGCAAATTACTTGAAAAGGGCGTCAAATCAGTTAATTGCAAAATATCAGGCATACAAGTTACCAAAAGGAGGACATTTCTTGATTTTTTAAAATCCGCTTGGACACCGACAAAGGCCTAAAAGGAAGGGTGACATATGCGGATAATATATATGTGTGTGTATATATATATATATATATATATATATATATATATATATATATATAGAGAGAGAGAGAGAGAGAGAGAGGGGGGGGAGGAAGTAAAATAACACTGCAGATTTTCAGAGCGAATAACGCATGCTGTATGTAACAAAAAACGTGTAGCACCATGTTGGTAAAAAGTTCAAAGTTTTCTCAGAAAAAATGTTTCTTCCCAAACGTTTATCTCCCTCTTAATCGTTAACTATTGCGAGTAGGATCGTAATTTTTGTCCACAGCGATATAAAATGTAATAAAGATAAATTTATTCCTCTTGCGTATTTTCATATAATTTAAAAACCACTAATTTTAAGCCTCTGAACGATGAGAACGGATGGCAACATTACTAGAGGGAGAGGTTCACTTAAGGCAGTTTTGTCAAGGTTACTCCCGACTACGAGAGGGTTGTGACTCGCGTAGCAATTGTAGCAGCTGTCTCCTATAAAAAAATAATCTACTACGAACTAGGACCTTATGAAACTTGTTACAACATTCTTACGTTAAATGTTAAATTTGTGATACTATAGCCTACGTAAAGTTCAGAGCTGTGTATACAGTATGTTCGAATCGAAATAGATTCATACAGGCGGTTTATTCCGCAACTGTAATATTAAATATGCTTATTGAAAAGTATTTCATTAGTTAATTATATAATATATTATTTTCCCCCCCCACATAATGAATAATACATTCTAAACTATTGTTATATTGAATGTTCTGAAATGGAAAAAAGGTTTATAAAAATTCTATTTTTCATCACTGATACTGAATTATCTCACACTTAAAATATTGCACAATAAATATCTACTTCGCTTGTAAGTATTGTAAGACAAGTAATTGTTACTTAAAATTTTTTTGCGGTATTCACAAATTATCAAGTTTGTACTTTTTGCTTCCACTAGAAAACTGTATTAGGCCTATAACATGACAAAACAAAAATGATAGACTTAAAAAAAAAAAAGTAAAATCATCCAATAGAAAAACAAAAAGAAAAAAAAATACAACCTATGCTTTTAGTAATCTTCGACAGAAAGAAACATTACATTATGTTTTAAAAATACATGACAGTAGTTACTATATCAATTACCGGCAGAACAGAGCTAGCTATAGCCTAATTATATTATTGTACTAGTCGTACCCGTGCGCTCCGCTGCACCCGTTAGAAATAAATATAAATTAATTACATAATTAAAATAGAGCATTTGATCCAGGGAACATTCGTGTTTTATAGAAGGATAAATCTTTTAATATGTTACTTAATATACATTGTATTTAAATAATTAAAATGTGATCATTTCGGTCCACAGACCACTCATTTATTGCAATGACAATTCCTTTACCATGTTTCTTAATTGTTATTACATGCAACCACAGTTTAATGAAGATTGACATCTTTAGATTTAATGTGTATACTTTATATTACTTGATATTTCGATTTATTTAATTCAAGCCCCCTTATAATCCCCCTTTTAAATAACATATTTTGAATGCCATATAGCCTAAATTCTAAGTTACAACGAACTTAATTTATATTCCAATTTTCGTATAACTCTGTTCAGCCATTATCGCGTGAAAAGGTAACAAACATACAGACAGACAGACAGACAGACATACATACAAACAAAAATTTGAAAAAAGGGATTTTCGATTTCAGGGTGGTTAACTATAATATATGTTAGGACCAATTATTTTTGGAAAATCGGAAATTACCAGAAAAATTTCGGCTACAGATTTATTATTAGTATAGATTCTTCACATAATATTCAAATAAATCACAGTTGCTCGATAACAATATTTATGTGACTATACGGATGATGAAAATATTAGCGACGTGCATTACAGGCACTATGTTCGGTTCAAGTTAGTCGAGTATAACTAAGTTAGACATTCGTCGATGTTCGCTCTGCAGAAGAAGCCTATCGTGTTGTTCCACCTTGTTAAAAAAATATTTCATATAAAATAAGACGAAGTATTTAATGTCTTGGTTGCTTCCCTCACGTCCGAACATAACAGGACACTACTTTAAACCGCTCAAAGATTTGAGCACATATCTTGCGATTAATTTTCCAGATGGAATAAAACGAAGTTTATAATGTCTTGGTTTTTTCTCTCATGTTAGAACATTGCACAACACCAATCGATACTTTGAACATATGCGTTTTTTATGTTTGATTTAGTTGTACGTATATTTTTGTGAATGTTTGGTAATATTAATAACAAGAAAACTTATCTATAATCATTACTGTGAGTAACTTCTCAAAATATGTGTCTGACCGACATCCTTATGCAGCTAAAGCATAAAGGCGCAGAGAGAGGAGGAACTAGGGATAAAGGCACCGAACATGATTATGTAACGAAAGAGAAAGACTGAACAAACGCAAAGAGAGGTTAGGTTGTACAGAGACTTGGCAAATATGAACCAAACATAAGGCATCTTACCGATTTTCGACGGACTCAGTTATTTTAGATTACATGCTTTATTTCCACGTATTGCTGGGATGCCTACGGAGTAGGGATCCCCTGTCATGTTCGAACACTGCACGACACTAGTAGGATATATAAAACATAATTAAAATAATCTGGACTAATTTCAACGATATTTTAATTTTTCACACCAACATAAAGTTTAAAAAGGCAGATTTCTCAAAACTTTAAATTCTGAGTTTTTTTTTTCATTTGAACTGGGCCGTGGGTATGTTGTAGTTTAGTCAACTGTCCGAAGACAGGTCTGAATCTCACATGTGATACCAAGTAGACACCACTTATGAGGCAACTAGGCCAGGAGATAATGGAGTAGGGTGACCAGTTCCGTTCACCCTCCATTGCATACATCGCCGACTAGTCAGACTTCAGATGCATACAAACAATATTGTTCTTCCTCTGATACACATCATCAAGTGAGAGTACTGCCTGATATAATAGATGTAGCCTACATATCAGCCAGAATCTCAATCATAGGTTCGTGGATATGTATAAATCATAAATGAACTGAGCGAGTTTTGGGATCATACTCAATTATTTTCACTCACTCACTCACTCACTCACTCACTCACTCGCTCACTCACTCATTTAATTATTAATTTCGTTCTTGAATAATTTATTCTGTTGTCAACTCATTCATTATCTTAATCAACCTGATTCTATGTTTAATCATCTAATTCTACCAATAGTAGATTTTTAGCGTCTTATATGTGGAGTCGCTCTGATACAGGTTTAATAGTTCTTTACTACAATTATGGTTATAATATTCGAAAGCAGTATTCAATTATTTGAGAGTCACAGAGGTTTCATTATTTGTTTAATCAATTACACTGGTCAAAAAAATAAATTCATTTCTTATTAAAAGATAAAGAATGGGTGATTCTTATAGCATTTTTCGTGCTGACGTCAGATCTGTTTTCAAAATTTTTCTATTACCCAGGGTTCTTTTGAGTAATTATATGAAATGTACTTCAGACTTTTCTAGTATTGATACATTATAACATTTTACCTAAAATGTGTGTGAAATAGATTTAAGGCTATACTTGGCTTGAGAAACAGCTCTTTTGAGTGCCTAACAGTAGTCTGACTGAATATTTTAACTCCATTTTTCCTGGTAGCGCCTTTCCATTTCAGAAAAATCCTGATTGAAATGCTCCCCACGTTCGTTGCTCACTACCCGAAGGTTTTGACGACAGAAAAAATAATGAGAATCCAATAAGTTATTTCGAGAGATATGACACCCCATCACATTATAGTTCTGAATCAGCTCGCTGACAAGTTCTCTGTAATCTTCTGATCTGTGGTTCCTAGAAAGTAACAGTCTGTTGAGTGATCCTTAGATTACCGGCATATCGATGGAACTGGAAAAGAACTTATGACTGGATCCTTTTATCCAACCAATTAGGCTAATATAATTACATGGAGCACAACAGATTTCAGGCAGGGATCCAGTTCCTGTCCTCATCTATTATGCAATCAAAAGAACACTCGTAAGCTCTTTTAACTAGTGCAGTAAAATTCGCCTGTGTGCTTCAGAAGTTAATTAACCACAAACGTAACAAAAATGATTTGTGATTTATACAGTATTTCGAGATATGTTTCACTTTATAAGACACTTATACCACACTTAAAATTAGAACAAAGAAAACACAGGTTTAGAAACTTGTTTCATGATTTTAAGTTTCAACTCAACTGAGAATTAATACTAACTCTCGCAGTCTTACAAGGAATAAAATTTATTTTTATGAATTCTGTCTTCACAGTCAACAGTGATCTAAAATTATAGAATAGAATAGAATAGAATAGATGGAATAGAATAGAATAGAATGTTTTATTTTCGCTGCCAGAGTTAAGGCCATCAGGCCTTGTCTTCCACTCAACCAGCCTTAATCAATACAATACATATTTAAATTACAGGTCAACTGTTAAAGCAATAAAATGAAATATTCGAAATATTTTCTTTCAATTAGCATGTTAAGGACTAGAATAGAATAGAATAGAATAGAATAGAATAGAATAGAATAGAATAGAATAGAATAGAATAGAATAGAATAGAATGTTTTATTTTCGCTGGCAGAGTTAAGGCCATAAGGCCTTCTCTGCCACTCAACCAGCCTTAATCAGTACAATACATATTTAAATTACAGGTCAACTGTTAAAGCAATAAAATGAAATATTCGAAATAGTTTCTTTCAATAGGCATGTTAGGACTAGAATAGAATAGAATAGATAGAATGTTTTATTTTCGCTGGCAGAGTTAAGGCCATAAGGCCTTCTCTTCCACTCAACCAGCCTTAATCAATACAATACATATTTAAATTACAGGTCAACTGTTAAAGCAATAAAATGAAATATTCGAAATATTTTCTTTCAATTAGCATGTTAAGGACTAGAATAGAATAGAATAGAATGTTTTATTTTCGCTGGCAGAGTTAAGGCCATAAGGCCTTCTCTTCCACTCAACCAGCCTTAATCAATACAATACATATTTAAATTACAGGTCAACTGTTAAAGCAATAAAATGAAATATTCGAAATATGTTCTTTCCATTAGCATGTTAAGGACTGTATATGGCAATAAAAATAAATGAATTTTTCTATAATTACAAGAAAATGGTGGGTGATAAAAAAATTCTGACTTCAATTTTGTAATCAGCAGATGACATTACATAAGAAACAGCATAAATTGTACATTTAACAAAATCATTGTTGAGCAGTGTTATAGGAGCGTCCCCCTAATAAATTTGTTGTCTCGTGGCTAATGTTTTATAATAACAACGTAAGGGATGACAAAAGAAAGTGCTGATCACAGGACCGTTTGAACTCGAATGGCATCACAGACCGCTACACACCTGCTTTTAGGGCTTTGTCAGCAAACGGCCTGTTAATGATCCAAAAGTGAAAGCAGTGCTTTGTAATGAACACTGATAGGGTGTCGTTAGTGTGGAGTCTTCGCTTTAATCGTCGCACCGTACAACCTAGAGAGAGGAGCACCTTCTTAGGCATATGTAAACAATATTCCTCACATTTATGAATTGAATTGAAGTGCTTGCAATCTAATACTATTATGTATTCCAATGTGTTCATTTTTGTTTTTACTGTGTACATTTTTTATCGAATTATCGGCTTCTGCTTTTGTATGAATAGTATTTGATTCTAACAACATTAATATATATTCCACTATGTTTATTTTTATTTTATGTGGTACATTTTTATGTCACTACCCCTTTGGATATCATTATGTACCTAAATCGTATCAGTATGTAATTACTTAATACCATTTTATGTTCAACTATGTAAGCAAGTTTTAATCAAGGTTGAGTATAAGAGAAGGCCTTACAGCCTTAACTCTGCCAGGTTAAATACAGCCATTATTATTATTATTATTATTATTATTATTATTATTATTATTATTATTACCATTATTATTATTACGCCTATTACTTACTTACTGGCTTTTAAGGAACCCGGAGGTTCATTGCCATCCCCATACAAGCCTGCCATCGGTCCCTATCCTGAGCAAGATTAATCCAGTCTCCATCATCATATACCACCTCCCTCAGATCCATTTTAATATTATCTTCCCATCTACGTCTTGGCCTCCCCAAAGATCTTTTTTCCTCCGGCCTCCCAACTAACACTCTATATGCATTTCTGGATTCGCCCATACGTGCTACATGCCCTGCCCATCTCAAACGTCTGGATTTAATGTTTAATTATGTCAGGTGAGGAATACAATACGTGCAGTTCTGTGTTGTGTAATGTTCTCTATTCTCCTGTAACTTCATCCCTCTTAGCACCAAATATTTTCCTAAGCACCTTATTCTCAAACACCCTTAACCTATGTTCCTCTCTCAGAGTGAGAGTCCAAATTTCACAACCATAAAGAACAATCGGTAATATAACTGTTTTATAAATTCTAACCTTCAGATTTTTTGACAGCAGACTGCATGATAAAAGCTTCTCAACCGAATGATAACAGACATTTCCCATATTTATTATGTGCTTAATTTCCTCCCGAGTATAATTTATATTTGTTACTGTTGCTCCCAATTATTTGAATTTTTCCATTTCTTCAAAGGATAAATAAATTTCCATTTTTTATATTTTCATTTCGTACAATATTCCCGTCACGAGACATAGTCATATATTATTATTATTATTATTATTATTATTATTATTATTATTATTATTATTATTTATTATATACATATTTTTTTTCTGTAACTGTCATTTGGTGAGAACCCATTTGCACTTAATAAATATCTATTCATCCATTTGTTCCGCGAAAATCCTCCGTAAAATCGTATTTGTAATACGAATTCCTTTTTTCCTAGAGGATAATTTCCACCAGAAAATTTCATCATCTCAGTTAAATCACCCTGTATATACATTTGTCACTTCATACATTCCAAATGTTTCATATGGATAAAAAT
Source organism: Periplaneta americana (assembly GCF_040183065.1). Classification (NCBI taxonomy): domain Eukaryota; kingdom Metazoa; phylum Arthropoda; class Insecta; order Blattodea; family Blattidae; genus Periplaneta; species Periplaneta americana. The sequence continues at coordinate 70,525,556 of NC_091117.1, read as the reverse complement.
AATATAATCATTATTTTAAAAAAGTAGTAATAATCATTACTGCCACAATGTACGAGTGTTCCTTAATGAAGGAGAAATTCACAGTGCTTAATGTTTATTCTGCTATCTTTCTCAGGCACTTATTTTCACGGATATTTTCAAAGTTTTAATTAAGTAACAATTAATCAACAGATAATGATATTTGTACTTTTACCTGTGTATCTTAAGCTTTCAAATTTTAGTGCATCAAAATGGATGAAGTGAGACGTTCCATCGACAAAATTTTAGCTTCAGTTCTCACAGAGAATTCTGCATCACATCAAAGCAAATAATCATATCACGAACACAAATTTTACATCTACTCATTCCAATGCTATTCTCTCTTTCCTATCTCACTTGCACTTTCCTGTGCCTTTTGATGAACATTAAACGTAAGTTCTCTCTGGCCACATCTCATGCGGTCCCTTAAATTCCATCATAATCTGAGTCAGAAATTGTTTGAAGAAGAATTGCAAATATAAATGTCCAGTTCCGTGCTGCGTGCAACTTGTATGATTACCTTTGTGTTCACAAAAACAAATTCAGTGCAGAATACAAGTTGTGTTCTCTGTAATTACTGTCATTTTGTGTAAAACCACTGCTTAAAATTATTTTCAATTCTGTCCCAGGTACACTGGACTGCAAAAAAATTACCGATACTAAATTATATCGTTTTTCCAGGGCTTTAGCAAATATGGCGAGGTGGAAAGCTATTTTCCCGAGATTAGTTTTTTTTAACATGTAAATACGACTTTTAAAACATGTTCACCATATTATTTAATAAGAATTGATTTTAAATTATTCATATGCTTTTATTTTACAACATTAAAAAGAATACTACACGAAAATAGTGAAACTGCAGTTTATATGGTATTCTATAGTCTTCCTTATTAGTCATGGATGCTGTCATTGTTACAATCGATATATACGTCTAATTAATGTTTCATATTATATTAAAAAAGTATAACTTCTATTATAAATATAAAATTTTATTATAAATACAGACAAAGAAATTAAAATTGAATCTAATTGAAACATTTAACTATACAATTATTTTTTCATAAAATAAAAACTCTTCATTAAATTGAGGCCAGTTCAGATGTGTTTATAATTATTTCATACATACAGCGAAGTCCTTGTAACACGATAATAATTCAAATCAATAGTGACTTTGGCTTGGAATTTCTTTTGCAGTCTAGTGTACAACCACAGTCTAGTATATACAGTCACGAAGCTTGAGTTGTTGAGGTTACTAGGAATAATAGACTGTGCCGGTACTATTTCGCATTGTCTGTTATGAGGCGATAGTAGCGATCCTAGTGATTAGCAACTATCTATGGATGCATATTCCCTACGTATTGAGCTTCGTGACTGTATATACTAGACTGTGGTACAACCATAATGTCTTTTGTCAATACTGTCATATTTTCCTCGTGTCCTGAATTCGACAATAAACTATCATATATGTATATATATATATGTATATATATGTATATATATATATATACACAGAGTGATTCAAAAGTCGCGCGACATAGGACATCTCCGTTATTAGTGTATATACAAAAAATAGTTTCAAATAAATGTTTTAGATATTGGTACGTGTAGTTCATGTGCAAATTTTAAAGAAAATCGTAAGAGCCATTTTTGAGAAAATTGCAACAAACATGTTCGCGTTTCAAGTAAAGTACCAGTTTGGTTAGAGAAAACGCATCCAAAACTGAGGTGCCACATCTCTGGAGCGCACGAAACTTAAATTATAAATGTGGTTTGGGTCGCGCGCTGTAATTAATAAATTGTGTTTTTTTGTGTAGACAGGTGAGTAAGTGTTAGTTTCACTAGTGAACCGGGTAGCAACAGACAATGTACACAATTCCTGAGAGGATGGAAATGGTTCTCATCCATGCGGGAGGCCTGAGTCTAGGGGAAGCAACATAAGAATATTACAAACGGCATCCAGATCAACCAACCCCACATCACGGAGGCATTGGTCGTTTAATGGAACGGTTCAAGACAGCAGGCAGTATCCACGACAAAAAAAAAACATTCAGGGAGGCCTCGTACAGCAACAGGGGATGCAAACGCAGCTAGAGTACTAGTTAAGCTGGTAGTCAGTCTATAACGGTCAACCAGGGAAGTGGCGCAAGAATGTGGCACCAGTCGAGCGTCTGTGTCCAGGATATTATCAGTCAATCATTTCCATCCCTATCGCATGCACTTTGTGCAGCAACTGCATGGGGATGTCACAGATATGAGGGTGCAGTTCTGAGTGGTTTCTTGAACGACGAACGCACCAGCCAAACCTTGAAGCTGATATTTGTTGGAGCGATGAAACTGTTTCCATTTGAACGGAACAGTGAATCGACATAACGCTGTGTACTGGGCACCCGAGAACCCCCACATAGCTGTAGAGGCTCATAATCAGTTTGACCCAAGATTAAATGTGTGGTGTGACATACACGGGGATGTTGTCATCGGTCCCGTGTTTCTGAACAAAAAGCTCCACTGTACAGATAGCATCTCGTGGCTACACTGCTGCCCTACTTGGATGATCTTATAGCCTACAGCTACTTTATCTGAACCTCAGTTATTATATAGATCAAAGGCCTGGACTATGAAGATATTTCATACACAGAATATACAGTCTTCAGGAATGAAATTTCTAAGTGCAGTGAGACATTACAGATTTCTTTATAAAAAAAATCGGGGTAGGCTGTATCGGAAACAGAGTCTCAACTATTATGGATAAATATGTCTCTCGGGATTGGATGTAGAATATAAAATATAAAAATGAAGAAATGGACATATGTGAACATTGTGAATTTTCTCTCTTCACTTAAATTCGCTTGAAATAGATATGCAGCGAACCTTAGTGCAGTAAGCCGGTGTGGGTTTTGGAATGCGTAGCTCGAGAGTTAGCGCACTGGTGGGTCGTAATGCCTCCTTCTGATATTCAGTTCAATTGAATTCAATTCTGTGACCGTTGATTATAAATTAATCATCCATAGATGACATGTTTTATTTTGATCTATTTATTAACCGCTACACTAGCTGAGAGGGCTTGGCTTGGTTGTATTCCCACACAAACGCGGAATAACGATAAATGCGGACTGCAATGGACCTGAGTATTATCACAGTCTAGTATATACAGTCACGAAGCTTGAGTTTAGAGGGAACTACAAACAATAGATTGTGCAGGTACTATTCCGCACTGTCTGTAATGAGGCGATAGTAGCGATCCTAGTAATTAGCAACTATCTATGGATGCATATTTACTACGTACTGAGCTTCGTGACTGTATATACTAGACTGTGGTATTATCAAGTTATCTCTCAAGGAGCATGCAGCTCAAATGATGGTTACATGCGCAAACAACTCTAAATATATATACACAATTTTGGCAAACTATTCACAAATTTGGTCGAAATTGACTCTATTGCGGAGACAACATATTACATATGCTAGAGCACTTATTTCCAGATTGCTCTTAAATTCAATCTCGAGCTGCTCATTGGCCAGTCTATTCGGTAGGCTGGGTTTTAGTGGTTACGGAGGGCCGCATAACCAGATGTTTTTGTAACAGATACAGTAATGAGACTACCCTGGTTTGCATAATCCCGCTTCATTTTCAAATCGTGTCAGAAAAAAAAACGTGTTTGGTGGATACACCTTAATGCGTCTGTGCGTCTGGATAGACCAGATTGTGCTAATTGGCTTGAACGTTTAGGCCAAACGGCATTTTACAGGCACAACTACAGATGAACAGTTTGTTTTAGTGGTTTATTTGACGACGCTTTAATAACTGGTATGTTTATCTAGAGTCTGAATGTTATGAAGGTGACAATGCCAACAAAATGAATTCAGAGTTCAGTGCCGAAAGTTACCCAACATTTACTCTTAATGGGGTGATGAAAAACTCCGGAAAACACCTCAACGAGATAACTTGTCCCAAACGGGATTTAAACCCGGAAAAATTCGTTTCATGGTCAGGGAAGCTAACCATTACTCCACAACGGTGGACCAGAACTATAGTTTATAATTCAGGAAATCACAACTAAGTTTTCAGGGATTTAAAAGTAAACTCTTTCTCTTCCATGCAAGATAAACATTAATATCCTATCCAGGTCTCCGATATAATTTACCAGTCTATATCTTACACATTCCACTTCTCGACGTACATATTTCATATTCTTTTATTAATGTAGTCGGATTCATCCAAGAAACACTGTTCTAAATTAAACATATGCCAACCTTCATATATATTTGTAGTATTGCTGACATACTACTTTTGACCAATAAAGACGGTACGGTACAACGTGTTTCGAACAATCATGGCTGCTTTTCCTAAAATTTTTATCATCTCCCTAATATTTGTTTGCTTTTATCACCTCCCTAACATTTGTTTCTTTGTTTTCCATCATTGTACGTTCATGTTTATGAACAATGATTCATGTTTATTTCATCATCCTTAATTAAAAACTTTCTATAATTTATCTTGTTTACACTACTTAGGTTATGTTATAACTTCAGCTGTATGAGATTATGGATAGTCACGTAACAGAGATTGTTTAATATATCGATGGCTGAGAACCAGACTGTTCTAAGTCCAAATTTTTATAACAAAGAAATCTGTGTTTCATTGTGTTCCAGTTCTTGTCTGCATAAATAAATCGTACAAATTTGTAAATATTCCTCTCCATAAGGTTGCTGTGAAGCTATTCCAAATTTTTTCATGATACTTTGAATCTTAGGAGCTTTAAATAGCTTTACTGACAAAAAAAATAGTAAAATGAACTTGGAACAATCTGATTCTGAGTCATCGATATATTGATAAGTTGAATGCAACTGTTTTAATAAAAATAAAACTCAATCAACAAATCTTCTTGATAATAATCGTCCATATAGTTCAATGAAGATTGTATAGTTGGCACAACTGGTAACAAGAGAACAGCACGTCATGACACACTACTGCCATCTAGCGAAATATTTGTAATGATGAACTCGTACAATAATACATTTTCGAGACAGTTTAGTATTTTAGTAATTCAATTAATATTTTATTACATTAGAAGACTTTATTTCTTGTAACCTTTATATACTTATTTCTAATCGTGTGATAGTCAATGAAATCTCACTAGAATTTTGATTTTCTCTAGATAAATCAAAATCCCTAGTCGGATTACTATAGATTAAACATATCATATTCTTTTTTCTAAATGTAGTTTAATTTTCACTTTCATAAGTAAGTACAGGCACTGCCAATACATCTTAAAATTATAACTTTGCATTATTCCTTGTTTTCTTCTACAAAGGTCATTAAAATGTTTACATAATTATATGATGAATCGCGTACAGTTTCTGTTACTTTAAGACTTTTCTATTGTAAACTGACCGGTGTTGATTTCACGAAATAGCAGAATGCGTCATAACCCTCACGAATGCTCTGATCCCCTCAATGTCACGCGCTCCGTAATCGTCTATGATGTCTTATATAAAACCTTACTAGCGACATCAGCGCTCAGGGGTCATGTATCATTGAACGTGTAGTAGGCCTACACAAGTATATTTCAATATATATTGTTTTTATATTTTATTTTTAAATTAACGTCATTAATTGTTGAATTCGTATGTAACCCTGTATTACACCGTTTATATTCCCACAAACTATATGTAAGCCATTATAATTCAGTTGGTATGGACTAGTTAGTCTGTATTCTTAATAGTACAATTATTTCCACAAATATATATTTTTTAATAATGGCGGGTACTTAACTGTTCGTCATTCATCCATATGAAGCCAGCTGACTAATTTATCAACAGAGCCGCTGCCAAGGGTGCGCCATAGGTGGCTGGTCTAATTTGCTACATCCGCGATGAGATGGCACGATGGAGATTCATTGGGATGTTACAGGGAAAACAGAGCTCCCAGAGAAAACCCCTGTGTTACCTAAACCACAGGCTTTCCCAACACAAGTTATAATTCGGGGATACACCGAAAATCGAACCCTGCTCCACAAGATTATAAGTCTAGCGCTATAATCACTAGACTTCCGTGGTGGCTTTCCTGCAATATTGATCGTCCATATTGAAGGTACGTCGTTGTCGTCAACATTTAAAGTCACTGACCCTCAATGTAACGACGGCGTTCGCTACTCCAGTGCAGTTGCCACATTTTCTTAATTTATTTTAAGCACAAGATAGCGAATCGTTTAGGCATAAATTGAAAAGACTAAAACATGTTATGATAAAATACATTTTAAAAAAGTAACGAGCTATTTTGCTGTGTACCATAGAGCAACTGTGAAATTATGTGATAAAAGATATACTTAACACTATGACGAATATTCTGCCATTAACCAAAGATGCTTCACAATGAACAAATTGTCTGAAGTTTTTTTTTCCTCTTATCACATAGAATCATTCCTTGAAAACTTAGGTCATACTTCATTCTGTTTAATTCCAATCAGAGTTTATAATTTTATCTGATTTTCTGTTGTTAATCGTAAACATTTTCATAGTAGTCACATTCATGTTAAAGCATATTACCGTCTCACAAAAAATTCAAAATTATGGCTGGTATGCACAAAGTTGAAGTAAATTCTATTGCTAAGGTTTTCGTAATATATACTACGGTCTTTATGTATAAAAACCCACAGTAAATTCTTCCCTGCCTGGTAGACAGTTGATCTGTAAGGCTCTGTTCAGTTTATGCTAGAATTCGTAGTATAAACTACTACTTATATGTATAACAAAAAGTATATATTTCTACTTCTAAGTGTAAAGTAAGAAAAATCGTAGTCTGCCCTGTTTGAGATTTCATTAATTCAGCATAAGCATTTGTATGATTTAAAATGACAGAATTTGTGCAAATTCGCGCTAGAAAATCATAGAAGGAAAGACGAGAACAATCAGAACGCGATTATAAGAAGTTATATAGATTTTACAAATAAAAAATGTTATATGATCAATTTCTGTAACAGATTACTCAAATGTTGATTTTGAGATAACTAGAATTCTGTTAGTTGATATAGTTGTTATTATTATTTAAAATAATATATTTTTAGCAAAATTATTCTGTGATGTACTTATAATACATTTAATTTACGTGAAAAAATTCCGTGTGCGTACAATATTTTAGGTTACATGTAAATTTAATGACTAACATTTTGGGCCTGTCTGATTTTAATTTTACTTTACGTTTCATGTTATTTATTTTCTTCATAATTTGCTGTTCGTCAAATTTTTTTTCCTACTGTAAACTTCCACCTCAAGTTTCATAGCCTGAATGGCTTTTTCTTTATCACTTCTTGTGGCAGGAGTTTGCAACTTGTTTAATAATGCTGGGTATTTTATTAGTATATTAACAAATAGCAGTTCTCATTCTTTCTCTTCTACACTTCTCACTTTGTCGTAATTGTCCAATTTCTTGTTAAACTAACCAAATTTTGAAGACAACAATCAATTTTCCCACCAAGAAATTAACATAAATGCATGGTAGGCAAAAATTAAGTGTCTTCACATCTTCACGGATAAACCCGAAGTAGGCCCTACTATCGTTAATCGATATAATCGAATATTCTTGATAGTTTATACTACCGTCGAGAAGTAAATACTATGTAGTAGTAGGATCAGGTTTATGCATACAAAGCAAAGTATATAGCCTACTTCTACTTCAAATATCTTCTACAGTCAAAGCAAAAGGTAATACTACAACTTTATGCACACCACCCATGATTTTAAATATATTTCACGTTCTACCACATATATTACAGCATCTGCATCATTACATTTTTTAAGTAAACTGTTTTATTAGTTTAATGCAGTGAAACAAAATTACGCGACGATCGTTTCAAGAGGGCTTTGTTCATTATTGCTGCGAGATTGTGTGCGTTGTTATGTTATCATTAGGACTGAAGAAAAGTAATGATATAAGGGAAGTAACTAATTTCTATATTCAATGTTTACAAAATGCGTACCGTTGCCGCGTATCTCTACTGTCTGTAAGGAGCAGAGAGAGTGAACATCCGACTCTCCTCAACAGTATATCTGCTTAAATGACGTCAGGTTGTATCAGAATGCAGAAACAAAAATCAAACAAAGAACAAATTGAGCAACAAATTTTTACTTTTTGCCTTGCTCCGAAATATAAAATAGCAGTCTACTAATATGTGTGCTCTACATCTGAATTTAAAATCCAAATTGCCCCATCATGTACCATTTTCCGGGGAAAGTGAATTTATTTTTTATGAAAAAACAAACTCTTTCTTTATTTTTCCCTGCTACTTTTAAAATTACAAGAGACTAGGGATTAAAAATGCCTCATAATACTTGAAAAATGTGTATTGGAGAAAAAAAATGATGTTACGTAGTTTAAAACACAAAAAAACCCAAGAACAATAAAAATATTTTATGTCTATAATGAGAAAAAGCTCGGAATTTGAACTTACCATTTAAAAGAATTTTCTGGATGACTTCCGTTTATAACTAGACCCGGGGCTATCTTTTACAAGAATCAACAATAATCTGCAAGCATGCTGCATGATGACCTTCCTTTATATCACCTTCCCATTTCAGATATTTCTGGAAATCGTACCGCTCCAAGGTTAGGAGGGAACAAATATAAATGATAATGTAAAAGGTGAATTTTGAGACATATATTTGGCCTACACCCCATTTACTCATATGCGCTTAACACAGTTCCCACAAGTTCGACGTAATTGTGTGCCCTAGAATTTCCTAGGAAATTTGAGCAAACATTTTTGAAAGCGCGCGATGTCATTTTTTCTGTAACGGAAAGTTTTTCATCAAAGAAAGAATCAGCCATAACTTTGCGAATTTGTGAATAGATAAAAAAAATGCCCTCTTTTAATTTGTCGTTTTTTTTAATACTGAAAACTACACCCTTGTTTGTTCACTGCGTAGACCTCACTTTGAACTGTTATGAAATTTACTGAACAGAAGGGACCAATATCTCTTTATTTATTAGAAGTACAAAAGAACATGCCAACAACCATAAGAAACCAGACATAGGTCACAAACTTATAAAATGCATTAGCTTTTGTTTTGGTTTACAACTCCCAACCGACACCAAATGTTTCCTGAGGGAGCGCTTATCGAAAAGTGAAATCATAACATATCTTAAAAACCTTACGTGATACGAATTCAGCGCACATCAAACCATAAGGGACACATTGTTTTAAGTCGGAGTAAAATTCTTATTGTTCAGTGAATAAGAGGACTGAATTCAGAACACGGAGAAATTGTGTTTGACTAAATTGACAATGATGATTCGCATAAATTTAATATATTCCGATTTAATTAATTTGAAACACACGTAATACTGTAAATGTAAATTGTAGCCTATTATGAGTTAATTCATACGGAGCGGACTGTACAAGGAGCCGCTACAGTAACCACTCGCGCGTGCACACAAGCATTTTGTAAACACAGAGCTCCACGTACGATGCAGCGTAGCCTATAACTAATACTTTTTCAGCCCTAGTTATCATGAACGAACGAGACAGTGCCATTAAAGAAAGCGTGCAAATGAACCGCCGAAATTTAAAGCGAAAAACCGAGCGAAGTAAACTGAAACGAGGACGTGAATGCGGGGCTAGGAAAAAGGTATTTTCCAACCTCTCTCCTGCAGTTCAATAACATTACAGAAAGTCAGCGATTATGTGGATGTTCCTACATCGCCAAAAATCAAAGAAAAATCAACAAGAAAACAGGCGATTGCACACCTGCTCCAACTGGTGTTAGTGACTCAAAATTTAATCGTAGTTCAACAATTGTAGAGTAGATTTTTCTTATCTTATGTTAGTTATCATAAACCAAGTATTTTATTTTTAGATTCTGAAGAGTATTGGGTATTTAATTGAAAATTTAACCGTAAATAATTATCGTCTTTCATTGCGTAAATAATTGAAAAGAATACTACATATTTACACCTCAAGAAGTATCACTTTTTCCACAAATAAAGACTAAACACTGAATTTTTTACATTAATTTCACTCCTACTGCATCCTAGTCTTTTTATTGGGTTATTTTACGACGCTGTATCAACATCTAGGTTATTTACCGTCTGAATGATATGAATGTGATAATGCCGGGGAAATGAGTCCGGGGTCCAGCACCGAAAGTTACCCAGCATTTGCTCGTATTGGGTTGAGGGAAAACCCCGGAAAAACCTCAAACAGGTAACTTGCCCCGACCGGGATTCGAACCCGAGCCACCTGGTTTCGCGGCCAGATGCGCTGACCGTTACTCCACAGGTATATACTCCTAGTGTTATTACGAGCTCTACCCATATAAACATTGATCCTTAAGTGAACACTGTGGCATTAAAATTTAAACTTGCCAGTGCGGTACAAATAATAACATGGCGATTTACAGAATTTTATGCGTCCCTTGATGTTGTTATGGTTACACGGTCCTAATCATTTGAAACGAGGCTAGTCTATAGGATTTTATCCCGCAGTAAACCAATTACTTAATGCGGTACTACAAAATGGATCCGTTCAAGCAACGACGGGGTGGTCTCCTGGCTTTTCTTCATGTGGTAGAAGGAATTTTAGATGGTTTTATAAAGCCGTCCAGTGTTTGCTGGCTGGACTTTACGAATGAAGAGCACGTTTTAAGGTTATAACGGCTCGCTGGTCGAAAGAGGGTTATAAAACGGGCCTAGTAAACGGGCGAAAGGAATTGGAGTATGCAATATTGAAATGCGATCAAAATGGAAGACCTGGATGCCAAATGTGGTTCTGTCTCCTTACCTTATGCCACGGGAGAGTTGTCTTCTAGCAAGGGATGAACAAATTTCTCTTTGCAGGCTCGATTATTCCTGTGGAAGAAGAATTAATTGCAGTCAATGAAACAGTACTCCTTTATACAGGGACATCATTTTATTTTTACTAACATTTTTAATATTAACCTGGCTATACCTTTGGATTAACGGATGAGAACTGGAAACACACTTTGCTACCAACTTCCGCGACTGAAGTTCGATGATACTGGTGTAAAATAGCCCACAAACAAATCACTTTACTAGGTATAGGAGGGAAGAAAAGTAGTTCACATATTTACGTAAACTAGGAAATATCGCGATTTTGAATTTGATAATTTTCATTAGGTTTTTGTTTAATCAAAATACAGTACTGTATTAACAATAAATGTTTTCACTCGCGAACTGAGTTATCCATGCGAACGTATTCATTATGCAGTGTAAATTGTACTGTCTACAGCACATTAGCGTGCAATATAGAGAATGAAGTTAAATTGAAAAATTATCATGATATGGATATTTAAACACATTTTTGAAAATTGTGAACATTCATTTCGATACAGGTTTCAGTTCTTTTGTGCATATTATCACACTGTAGACTATTGCATCTAATTCCAATTACCAGTTTCGTCCTTCGTACTAGTAACTCATGTTGAAATAATTCTGTACCTACTCCATAAAAGAGTACCTTACGTACTGTAAATTAAATCTTCACTTCTGCCCGACCCGCACAAATAAAATTACTCATACATGCTATCTACTGTCCGTCCAAGTGGTTTTGTGGCAGGAGCGTAGAAAGGGGGAAATCACGTGACAGTTAATTACTAAACAAGACCCTTTTATTTAAGTTATTTTAAACTGTTGTATAATATTACGTAGACGTCCAATTCCTAACAGAAATTAATGTTTTCAGAAAAGAGCTACGACAGCCCAGCCATTATCCTTTACAGAGGGGTGAGCAGAAGCAGGTGGGGGAAATCGGGATGCGACGTAGGCGAACGAACGATTCATTCTTAAGTTGTTTATAAGCATTTTCGTCGCTAAACAGATTTCAAGAACTTAAATTACTACCGCAGAAACGTCGGCGCATTTCGCGGTAACTATGCGAGGAGAACAACATGCAAGGCAGCTGAGTTTGCGGTAATAGGAGGGCATCGTATATGGAGGACCTTATTGTATTGACATGGTGATATAATGCATATATGATGGTGATTTTATGATGGCTTTATAAAATAATGATCACGACTCAATTATCTAATAAATATCAACGGAAAGTTAATAACCCTTAGCTGCGCCGTTGTTCGTAACTTTTTAGATCGGTGGGCGTATCAACGTGAGACATGTACGTGTTTTCTGTTCATTTCGCCAATATAACTCTCATGTGCTTTTAGTATCGGAGCGTGCCCTTACAGGCGCGCCTACCGATTGCAGCTGTGTCGCTTGGAGAAGTAGCGATAAATCAATTTCATGTACGCGGATGCGTGAATTGCCAGAATTATGCAGGCTTAGTTTCAAAATGAGGGCCGGTTGTCGGATACTCAAAAATTGTGTTACGTACTGAATATATGTGTTCATTTATTTTATTTCCAGTATCATTAACTTCCGTGTACGATATACTGTGTGAATGAACTCTGTAACATCAAATTCAATTCAATTTATTACGCCATCAGATATACAGTCATAGGCTTCGTCACAAATAGAGACGGGGAAAAAACATACATTTGTAAATACATATATACAGTAATTGAAAACAGTAAGGGTTAACTAGAACAATGAAAACACAACATATTTTGAAACTATAAAACTTAATGAAAATACTTCACTCTTAATGTACTATTTGTAACTAAATGAAAATAACTATATTTATTAAAAAGCAATTTCATATGAATTTATGTTTAAAAAATCTTCTACAGAGTAGAAAGGATTAATTAAAATCCAGTAATAAAATCTAGTTTTGAAACTATTGGTTGGTAACTTATAATATTGACTGGGAAACTTATTATACAGCGACATCATTTTATTTTTACTTCAATTTTTATTGTACCTGAGTTTTTGAATGTGCTTCACTCCCACCCCTTCTACTAATGAAGTTCAACCGTCCTCCACACAGATCCAAGACCGCATGTTTTCCAGTGACGAAAGAGCTTTCAATATTCCATCATTTTCCATTTGCCTACGTCGCATCCCGATTTCCCCCCACCTGCGTCTATTCGCCTCTCTGTAAATGCTAGTGGCTAGGCTGTCTTAGCTATTTTCTGGGAACGTTAATTTCTGTTAGGAATTGGACGTCTACGTAATATTATACCCATACAATTGTTTAAAATAACTTTAATAAAAGGGCCTCGTTAAGTAATTACCTGTCACGTGAGTTTTTCCCTTTCTACGACGCTGCGACGTAACCACTTGGTCGGACAGTAGATAGCATGTCTGAGTAATTTTATCTTTTCGGATCGAGCAGAAGTGAAGATTGAATTTACAGTACGTAAGGTCTCTTTTATAGAGTAGGTACAGAATTATTTCAACATGAGTTACTGATACGAAATACGAACCTGGTAATTGGAATTTCGTACAATAGTCTACAGTGAGATAATATGCACATTAGAACTGAAGCCTGTATCGAAATGAACGGCCACCATTTTCAAAATGTGTTTAAATATCCATATTATGATTATTTTTCAATTTAACTTCATTCTCTATAGCGTACGCTAATGTGCTGTAGACAGCATACTGAATAGGCCAGCATGGAAAGCTCAGTTCGTGAGTAAAAACACTCAATATTATTACTGTACTTTATTTTGATTAAACAAAAACCTAATGAAAATTATCAAACTCAAAATCGTGATATTTCCTAGTTTACGTAAATGGATGAACTACTTATCTTCCCTCCTATAGGCTACCTAGTAAAGTGATTTGTTCGTATATTACGCCAGTATCATCGAACTCCAGTCCTGGAAGGAGGCATGAAACGGTGTTTCCGGTTCTTAATCGTTTATACAAAGGTATAGCCAGGTTAATATTGGAAATGTTAGTAAAAATAAACTGATGTCCCTGTATAATTTCATCCCCATGACAGAAAAATTTGCACTAGTCTTATGTAATCTACAGTATGAAATATTAATTTGTTCACCATTTATAATTTCATGATCATGTACGAGAATATTGGCTACTAGTGAGTAATCATCTATATTATGTTGAGTGTAAAGGATTAGGTCATATATACAGGGTATTTCCGAGGTGGTGTTACAAACTTTCAGGGATGATGGCGAAGGGCACATGTTTAAATTTTAGATCAGGAGCCATTGTCCGTAAATGACTGAGTCGAAAGTTATAAGCAAAAATAGTTTGAAAGTTTGTAACACCACCTAGGAAGCACCCTGTATAGAGGCTGTTAAAAAAGTATACAATATTTTAGGAGGTGCTAGTATGCATCAAAACAAGAAAATAATGTCTAATAAACACGGGTCCTACAACACATACTCTCTGAGATCTGAACACTTGTTCACAGGAGGAGCTCAATATGACGTCCATTCATGGCAATGCATTCCTCTGCCCTTCGGCGTAAGGAATCACGCGGTCTTTGAAATTTCTTTTAATACGTTCATAAGAAAGTCCTGATAAGATATCCAGTTAATCTCTGTGGTAGCACGTATGATCCTATAATACATACATATTGCAATTTATACTCCATTTTAATCCTCATTACAACTCTGCAAAATCTTTCTAGAAAAGGAAAATCTGCAAAAGTGTCCAATCGCCTTGACATACGCAAAAGTACAGACATACCTGGATTATTGCCACATGTTCCTTTGCTATGGAAAAGGTATTTTGTTGACATCATCGATGCCCAAACTCACGGATCGCAGAAACAAGAAAAAGAGTGAGACAACAGTGACGACATTATAATAATAATCCGTGGCGCTACAGCCCATGAAGGGCCAAGACCTACCAGCCGGCTGCTGGCCTCACGGCCACATGCCGAAGTAGAGGTGGACGATCATCCAACCAGAATGGAGGTATCGTGTGGTTAGCACGTTGAGCCCCCCCCCAGCCGTTATAGCTGATTTGCGTAACCTATCGTAGCTCCCCAAGTGCATCACGATGCTGGGTGGGCACCGGTCCCATACACTGACGACATATACTACGAAAATGTAACATGGTTTTATTTTTTTGTAATATAAGAACATTTTTTTTTCGTTGTTGGTAACTCTATAGCATCTACTAGATGCTTTATGGTTGTGCTAACAGATGGAGTTACTTGTCAACAATGTGACGCTGAAACGTGTGTTCAGGTTACTTAACAGCGACAGTCCTGATGTATTTTTTTATATTTGTGATGATTGGTTAATTAATATTAACCCGGCACACTCACAATCACATTCATACAAATTTCCAGACTCTAGACACCCAGGGAATTCTTCTTCTTCAAGAAAAATTCACCGAGCGCCGAGCCCGGGAATCGAACCCAGCATGCTGACCAACAGACCACGGAGACAGTCAAAAACTTTTTGTAGTGGAAACAGCGTGTTGTAGCTCCGTGATTTG
The DNA here is from genome assembly GCF_040183065.1 of Periplaneta americana. Lineage (NCBI taxonomy): Eukaryota > Metazoa > Arthropoda > Insecta > Blattodea > Blattidae > Periplaneta > Periplaneta americana. The sequence goes on along the minus strand of NC_091117.1, from coordinate 70,510,213 downwards.
TTCCTTAGAGACACCGAGTCATTGAAAATATTAAACAATATGGAATATAAAACGTAGAACACGAGTCAGTTATATGTTTTTAAATAAATAATATTTATATCTGAAAATAATTGTGTAGTCTATGTAAGCCATTTTTTCTTGAGTTCGCCGAATGAAATCATTTCACTCCTTGTATTCTTAACGTCTAATATTTGAAATGTTTGAATTATTTATATAAATCTAATTAAAGCGCAACGTCAAGTCTCTGTATAAAGATAATATTTATGATTCTTCTGCATTTTAAATCGTACATCTGGAAAGATGCACTCGTTCATTAAACCCACTGTAATTACAAACACGCTTATGTAAGATAAATTTTACGCGCTGTATCTGTATTTAAGTAGTGTGGCAGGTGGTGGAAAATGAACCAACAAGGCGAGGGATTGTGCAAAAGATGGACGAGATGTGTAAGAAAAATCTTATAATAAAATGTATCTTGTATTCACCTTTCTAATCTACAAGGCAGATTAAAACCGGAGCAGGCGAGTTCATTACTCACATCACTTCTCTTCTTTTATTAAATTCGAAACTTATAACACCACTAGCCAAGGCTTTTCCTCGCAAACATCTTTCGTCTCCTGCATATTCAACGTTAATCTTTTAGAAGAGAGAAAAAAGTTAAAAGTTAATGTTGATTTACCGGCTGTACCTTACCTTTTCACCCACTAAGTTTTTTTTTTTTCCTTCATCAATCAACATTACTGAATGGACGTAATCAAATTACATCTTTCCTTATTAAGGAAATGTGATATATTAGGTACGTAAAAGAAACTGTGGAAATCAGATATTATTTAATTAAACAGAATTTTAATTCAGCCATAAATGTAGCAATATTCAAAAGTTGAAACTTCTTAATATAGATGAGCCGTGGATATTTTTTTATCTACGCTTCTTTGAGTTATGAAGCAAGCAAATTGAAAATGAAAATCGATGGTTATAAATAACCAGTAAGTTACAGCTATATGAAGTTTCGTGGTATTTTTTGTAATCACAACGAAGATAACTCTGTATCAGGGAATTTAGTGTCATACACTTTCTAACTTAATATTAATTTTGGAAAATGTTCTAGGCCTATAGAGAATTTTAGACGTGGATATGTGTATTCTTTAAGTCAAGTACAATGTAAAATTTCGTGTAACACCAGAATGAAAATACAAACGTGTGAGAGGTATTTAAGGAGCTAGGTACAGCTTATCAGCGTATTCCGAATCTCACCGGTCCGGTGGCATCAATGACGTCACGTTGCAGCGAAATAAGGAACAAAACTGCTGGAAGGATCGATGGCTGTCATGGCGACTGTATAAGTTGTTGTCTGTGTTATGCTAGTAAAATTTTGCGAAATTTTCGTACTGCCATCTCGTTCAAAGAAAAGATAGCATAAGCAATTTATTTCTTGAATCAGTAGTAATAATTGGTCCGTTGACATGTTCGCTCATAAGCCATTAACATATTGTTCTTACGTTATGCTCATTACAAACAATACAGCAGAACACACCGCCATGACACAACAGCGCACGATGTCATTCGTCTGCTAATTCCCGCCCTGTACAAGAACCCATCAGATTCACTGATGACGGCTGATGGAGACTGCCACCACCTCTGCAAGTTGATGGCACCGGTGCGACACCGGTGGAGCATCAGTGACTCCATCGGTGAAATTCGGAACACCGTGATGCCATCAGATTGCTCAGCGCTGAGATTCGGAATACGCTCTATAGCAGTAAAATTTTGGAAATATTCAACATTGTTTTCCTCCATTACTGTATCTTGTACAATAATGAAAATTAGTATGTGTAAAACACTGTCACTCTGCTACATGAAAAAAAAATATATTTTCATTATTAAAAAAATTATATTTACATTTTTCTTTCAAAACTCAATTCACTGTGCAGGGATGAAGCGTTTCCCACATAAATCAAAATTATCCAACATTCTGTGATGAAATTTTTTGTGTGCATTTATACATGTCATATCTATAACATGAAGCAAGATCACTTCTCTATCTTTGATAGATTACCTGACAAAAACTAAATTCATTTAAAAAAGGTCAAATGTCAGTATTTTCTTCTAACACGAAATAAAAAAAAATGTAGTTGAAAGAGCATGATTTTGTAAATATGAGTTTCAGAAATAAAATAAAATAAGAGAACATGAAAAAGTTAACAAGTTTATGAGTTATGAGGGAAACGCTTCAGCACTGCACAGTGTTCTACCACCATTATTAATTTTGAAAAAAAAAAAAAAATATATATATATATATATATATATATACACATGTGTGTGTGTGTAAAAAATGTTGAATATTTCCAAAACTTTTACTGCTGTAAGCTGTACCTAACACCTTAAAACGTACTAGCTTAACAATTGTATAAGATAAGAGGATAAATGATAAATGTAGAAAATACAGAAAACAAAAGAGGAGCAAGTAATCAAAATACACGGTGTATCATAAAGGACCTTAGGCCTACAACTTTAAAACCTGATAGAAATGTATCCATATAAGTAGACTTATAGAAAGGAATCAAGTTTTGACTCACGTTTTGCCGTAGTACCAAATTCAGACAACAGGAGCGCTACATTAGTTACATTAAAATGGTTACTTTCACTGGTGCGGTACGTGCTTTCTGTGTGTTTATGTTTGACGAAACAGAGTTCGCGACTACAGTGCAACGTAGACCGTAATAGGCCTAGGTATGTTTTAGAAATATTACTGTTGCAAACCGTATTGCGGTTGAAAAATAAAAGTGAGTGCTTGAAAGGTAGCCTATAGTTTTAAAGTCATGTAGATATTCCAAATTTCTAGCCAGCGACAATTTGGACACTTATATTTAGAGTCTACCGAGTGCTGTCAGTGCTGGCAGGATGACTTGCCCTTTAAGTAGAATGAATTGGCCAATATCATGTTGAACCCTTGGAAATTTCAGTGAAGCAGATATCGTGTTCCAATCTGTACCTCCGGCTCTATACAAATGAAACGAAATTACTGCTTTAAAAAGAGATGGAAGTGAGGTGAAGTGGAAGGAGAGATCTGCGTAATTAGTTATCTTCTATCTTGCTCTCTCTCTCTCTTCTTTCTATTAAGTAATGTCATTGAATTTCTCTTAATACTGCCAGATTTCTATTCTTACACTCTTCACTTACAAATTGGTGACGGCACCATAACTTATTATTATTATTATTATTATTATTATTATTATTATTATTTTCATTATCATTATTATTATTATTATTATTAAGACGACAATATTGTACGAAATAGAAATATAAAATTTGGAAACTTATCTTTTGAAGAGGTGGAAAAGTTCAAATACCTGGGAACAACACTAGCAAATATAAATGATTCTCGGGAGGAAATTAAACACAGAATAAATATGGGAAATGCCTGTTATTATTCGGTAGAGAAGTTTTTATCATCCAGTCCGCTGTCAAAAATTTGAAAGTTATAATTTATAAAAACACTTATTATAATACCGGTTGTTCTTTATGGTTGTAAAAATTGGACTCTCACTTTGAGAGAGGAACATAGGTTAAGAGTGTTCGAGAATAAGGAGCTTAGGAAAATATTTGGGGCTAAGAGGGATGAAGTTACAGGAGAATGGAGAAAGTTACACAACACAGAACTGCACGCATTTTATTCTTCACCTGACATAATTAGGAACATTGAATCCAGACGTTTCAGATGGACAGGGCACGTAGCACGTACGGGGCGAATCCAGAAATGCATATAGAGTGTTAGTTGGGAGACCAGAGGGAAAAAGACCTTTGGGGAGGCCGGGATGTAGTTGGGAAGATAATATTAAAATGGATTTGAGAGAGGTGCGATATGATGATAGAGACTGATTAATCTTGCTCAGGATAGGGACCAATGGCGGGCTTATGTGAGGGCGGCAATGAACCTCCGGGTTCCTTAAAAGACAGTAAATAAGTAAGTAAGTATTATAAATTTCAGTAACTATCTAATGAACTTTATTTAGAAGGGAGACATGAATTTTACTGCATTTCTTACCTCAGAGGCTAAAAGGAAATATGTCCAAAATATCCATTTTGAGATATGATGGTTTGAATATTCCACTTTTCTAAATTTTTCTCTTTCTAAACAATGTATGAAAGTGATACGAAACGTGGTATTCATTATTTAATTTTAATGGTAGCAACTGAGTTTAAATATATGTTCCATGCTTCCATTTGCCAGCAATCAACACATAAATTCTCACATAAATTTGTCACTTTCTTGCTTCGAATGTCAAAAACATATACGCAAATATCCTGTAATTCGATAGTAGGTACCAGCATCAAAACAAGTATAAACGTCCTATGTATGAGTCAACCATTACCTAAAAATCTTTTCGTCTTCTAATGCAAGAGTCCGCCTGGTTGGCGCAGATGGTATAGCGCTGGCCTTTATGCCCGAGGTTGCGGGTTCGATCCCGGGCCAGGTCGATGGCATTTAAGTGTGCTTAAATGCGACAGGTTCATGTTAGTAGATTCAGTGTCATGTAAAAGAATGGAAAGGAAAATACTCAGAATAAGCCTGAAGGTCAGAGTCAAAAACAAAGAAGTACGGCGACGAAGCGGCATAAAGGACGTGATAGGATGAAATGGCTCTGGGGAAGACACGTGGTGCGAATGCAACCTACCAGATGGGCACACACGGCGACACTATGGGTTCCAAGAATTGGCTGGAGAAACCGTGGACGACCGAGAACTAGATGGGAGGGACAAGTTCGCAGCTAGGAGGACTTTGGACCCAAAGAACACGGTGGAAAGACGCAGTCAACCAACTTTGAGCGGCAGCAACAACCAGTGCTAGTGTAATAAATTGTGGACAATAAAACTAGGTATGTAAATATAGACCATTAAGTCGGGTCTTCTGATGGTCAAGACTCGAGCCACTCCTGCTCAAGCAGGAGGCCCTGCCCCACTGGTTATTTACGACTTTTATTATTATTATTATTATTATTATTATTATTATTATTATTATTATAAAATAACTCCTGCGGGATAAAATTCCGACACACCGGCGACGCTGATATAACCTCGGCAGTTGCAAGATGTAATCTGCATACGAATGAATTAAATTTAAAAGTTATAACAGAAGTAATATTATCCTATATCTCTCACTTGCTTAAAAGTAGGTTTCAAAAAATCTTGTACGTTTTGGATAGTTGTAGTTATATCAGTTAGAACTGGATATTTAAATAAATTATACTGTTTCAAAGGTCTTAATTTCGACTAGGGACACATGTTAAATATATAATTATGTTTTGTTTTAATTTCTCTGCAAAGAACATACCAACACACAAGACATCATCGTACTCGTCATCATAAACAATCTCGCCATCGCGCTTGTAGAATACCGCACCCAGTGACATCAGAGACTGTCGGAATTAAACAGTATTCAAAAATAAACTTATTAAGCTTCTTCTTACTGCGTAGAATGCAATTCAATAAACTGGATATTCTAACTTATTGCAAATGTTCCGAAGTTGTTACTATTTTTGCTTCTATTGATATTGTGATAGCGACGTGAGATTCGAACTCACGACCAGCGTTCCGCGAGAAAGCTGATCGCGCGGGCTTCACGGAGCACTGATGGACGGCGCGCGGCGGGGAAAGGGGAAAGGGCCTACGCGGCGAGAGAGTGGAGAGAGAGTGCGCGCGCAACTGCTGCGTACGGAGTAAGGGGGGGGGGCGGACCCTCCCGACTCTTCGAGAAGTCCGTCGAAGTGGAGATATCCAGATAATTCTCTGCACACCTGTAGAAATTTCTCGCAACTATGATTTCGCTATAAAAAGAAGAAACGCCAGCGAACTCGAGAGTTTTCAGTTATTCAGTCAGTGAGTAAGCCAGAGCAAGCAAGCCAGTCTTGTGTACCGGAGTTCGACTCGAGTGTGCGTCCGCAACTGTATCAGCATCCGAAGGCCTGAGTTCGAGTGAAGTGGACCGCAGTTGGAGGGACCCGAGTTCGAGTGCAGTGGACCGCAGTTGGAGGGACCTGAGTTCGAGTACAGTGAACGTCTCTGAAGGTCTGTGGTTCGAGATACTGTGAACTCGAGTGACTGAGCTAGAAGAACTGTGAACTGAGAACTGATAGTTCTGATTTGTAAATAGTGGTTTGTAAATATTAGTTAAGATAAACAGTTCATTGTTGTTCGTAATAGTCCAAGTAAATTGCCATTGCCGTCAGTGGAGTGCTATAACGAATACTGTGTTGAGTGAAAATTCTGTTGTTGACGAGAGCGTTTAAGGTGAATTGTAGAAAGGAATTATTGTTGGAAGAATAAAATCCTATTGTTGAGTTGAAATAAATTTACAATATTTATACGCTCAGTTATTTTTATATGTTTATTAATTTTCTTTAATCACTAATTAGGCAGTCAGTAGTATATTAAATTAGTACCTTTTATGTCTCTTGTAAGCTTACTTTTCTACTTGTATTTTTTCTCCCCTATCTTTGCAGTTTACATTTGTATTCTTTTATTGTATTTGCAATTTTATTTCTATATCTACATCCGAAATAATAAATGAACATTAGTAGCACCTAAATGTTTCACATCTGCTGGTCTAAAACATAGCATTAATTTTGGCTCTAGGTTGTGTAATTCTTTAGCTAAAATACACCCATAAATTATAACATGTAACCCATTAACATATAACAAGAACATTAGAAACGTGTTAATGTCTTCAATTTGATTAAATAAATTTATAGCCTATGTGTATGAATTAATCAGCCTATTTTATATTTGTATTCTATAATTTTGGAATATATATTTTTTCATAAACTGCCCTTTATTCACGTACGATATTATTGTTCTCTATGTTAATATTATATTATATAACTAGCCGTACCCGTGCGCTCCGCTGCTCCCGTCAGAAATAAATATAAAGTAATTACATAATTAAAGTAGGACATTTGATCCAGGGAACATTTGTGTTTGATAGAAAAATATATCGTTTAATATGTTACTTAATTTAAATTGTATTTAAAATATTAAACTGCGATCAGTTTGATCCAGAGACCACTCATTTGGTGCAATGACAATTCCTTTAACATGACTCTTAATTGTTATTACCAATTATTTTTGGAAAAGCGAAAATTAACAGAAAAATTTTGGATACAGATTTATTATTATATTATATTATATTATATTATATTATATTATATTATATTACATTACATTATATTATATAAAAAGTGTGTTGATAACGGATGTACTCCGATAAGTAAGTTTTTAATTTATTGTGGGGGACTCTTGAATCTCAGGAGGAACAAATTTTACAACAGCGCAACATAATCTGTTTGGCTCATTACCCAATTTTTTTGCATTGCATTTATTGCATATATATTTTATGTATTTTAACACGATTCAATTGAGCATAGTTAAAATATGAATTATAAAATAATGGATTGCTAAGCTATTAGTGCATACTAAATCGATACACTCTCGTTGTTCGTTAATTCTCTGAGATAAAAATGAATGTATTCATAAACATTATTTTAAGAAATACAGGAAATGAATATACAGAATAACCTATCAAGTTTTCTGTGCATAAGAAGCTATTTTAATCTTACCTGTCCTCAATTCACTCACAAGTTACTGTAATAACATTATAGTATTATGTCCATCCAGAGAAACTACACTTTCCAATGATGAAATAATAATTAATTATAAAAATCGGTTAGTTTAGCTTCCGACATTACTTCATACAAACACAGAAACATTCTCTGTAGGCTATGTTTCATAGCTTTCGATTGTTGTGTCCAAAGCCCCTTATAGACGAAGTCATTTGTTTTTTATTTCAATACACCGCCTTAGATGGCAGTTATTTTAATATTAAAACTCATTTATCTCATTAAATATCAGTCCTATCAAAATTTTGCAAGGAATAAAACTTATCAGAAATCAGTTTTAAAGAAACGTTTGTTATGTAACATTTTTCACAAAAATCAATAAGAAGCGAGATATTTCGATTTATTTAATTAAGGCTCCTTATAACCCCCCTTTTAAATAACGTATTTTGAATGCCATATAGCCTAAAATCTGAGTTACAACTAACTTAATTTATACCCCAATTTTCATCGAAATCCGTTCAGCCATTATCGCGTGAAAAGGTAACAAATATCCAGTCAGACAGACACAGACAGACAGATAGACAGACAGACAGACAGACAGACATACATACAAACAAAAATTTCAAAAAAGCGATTTTCGGTTTCAGGATGGTTAATTATACATGTTAACACCAATTATTTTTGGAAAATCTAAAATTACTAGAAAAATTTTGGCTACAGATTTATTATTAGTATATATTTCATTGCAATTTTAATTTTAGTTACCATTTATTTTATTTTATATATTTCTCTTATATTAATATATTATATTATATAATTTCACTGTAGCTGTAATTTTAATTTCAGTTCCAAATTTATTTTATTTTATTTTGTATATTCTCTTAATACGAGTAATACATCTGAACTGCGACCGAACACGAGCGGTGCTCCTTCGGTCCTCAAAATTTGTTAATATTACAGTATCTTCTTTTTTATATCGATTGTATTATTTTATTTCTATTGATATTGTTGTAATTATATTCTGTATTCTATATATTTAAATTTAAATAATAATAATAATATTAATAATAATAATAATAATAATAATAATAATAATAATAATAATAATAATAATAATAATAATAGTATTCACTTCTCTCCTCTGCATCTATTTTTTGTATATGCCAATTTGTATTCTAGTGGCGTTGTAGAGAAGACTTCTTGGCCTTAACTCCACCAGATTAAGGTATTCATGACCCTTTAAATGACTGTTGGTCTAAATTTTGGTTTTTCAATTTTGGTATTTTCTGATTCCTTGTTATTTCTACTTTAAAAAATATTGTTTATATATGATACCTTGCTTCAATTGCCCATTATTAGCACTTTTTTAACCGAAAGTAGTCATCCTTTAACCGGAAATTACTGTCTGCAACTGCACGACTATCATTTTGAGGTTTATCCTTTGACAAATAAGTTAAATTTGACGCTACTTGTTCGGAATATTTTTTTTTCATATTATAAAGTTACTATTTCTTCCATTGCATAGTAATGTTCTTGATCTATTCTAAGTTTTTTCGCGTTTTCTCATTTAGGCCTATTAATTTTTATGCATTTCTTTAATTTCCAAAAAATAACACACATTAAACAGCATCTTAAATAACTGCGTCAAAGGAAACTAGTAGCTTGTGCAGCAAATGCTGCAAACTAATTCCATTAGACGTTCAAATAACCATTTTTCACATTTATTTTCAGTGAAGAACACCAGACATTTTGAAAGTTATTTGCTTCCATAACATGAAACATATTACCTCTGAATGTTCTTTATGCCAAATACTTTTCCTTGAACCTATCCACCTTCAGGTTTTGAGTTTCAACGCGAAAGCGCAAGTAACAATGTCAGGACGATCAGTGGGTTTTTCATGTGGGTATAAAGCAATAGCTATTTCAGTTCATTATGGATTGTAGGGGAAAGTTAAAAATTTCAGGTTTGCTATGCTTTCGAACAATAGACATAGCATCTTGGTATAGCTGCTGCATGGCGAGTTTCCAATGTAGAGGATGGAATCATTTTATCAACAGTAATCTCACTAGAGGTTTTGATTTTATCGATAAATCTGCGAGTGGAACACGAGCAGATTTATCTAGAGAAAATCAAAACTCGAGTGGGATTTAATTGACTATTACACGATTCAATGAAAGTAGGCTATATAAAGATTAGAAGTAACAAAGTGTACAATAAAATATTAATTGGCTTACGAAAATACAACTGTCTTCAAATGTATTATTGTACCATCTCAACATTACGCTAGATGGCAGTAGTGTTTTATGATGATGTTTTCTTGTTACCGGTATCAGTTGTGCCAACTATGGAATCATCATTGAACTCTGTGGCCTGTTACTAGTCAAGAAGGCTTTGTTGATTCAGTTTCATTTTTATTAAGACAGTTGCATTCCACTTCTATTATCCGAATCCCAGTAATCAACGTCACTTGATAGATGATTTTCAATAAATCTTAATATTAAACAATCTCTGATACGTGACTATCCATAATATCATATAGCAGAAGCTATAACATAACCTAACTAATATACACAAGTGCTAGAAAAGTTTTAATTAACGACGATGACATAAAAAATAAACATGAATAATTTTAAAAGGAATAATTATTGAATGTACAATTTTCAAATTTGAATGTGGTTGCTGGTTCAATTGATGTTATATTGGACGTGTGCATAATAGAAGTGGAACTCGTTGATTTAGGCCTACATGGTGTATTCAACTTATTCAGGATTTCCGAATGAATAACTTTAAAAGGAATAATTATTGAATGTACAATTTTAAAATTTGAATGTGGTTGGTGGTTCAATTGATGTTATATTGGACGTGTGCGTAATAGAAGTGGAACTCGTTGATTTAGGCCTACATGGTGTATTCAACTTGTTCAGGATTTCCGAATGGTGCTCTTCATTTATTTGTAAATCGGATTTCAGAAGATGCATAGGTATGATCAATGATTTTTATTAATTCTTGTTCTTGAATGCCAATGCGAGTCATATTTGAAACTGCTGTGCATCGACTGGAGTGGTTTGTAATTATATATATTTTTTTGACGTCCAGACCAGCGCAGTTTCAAATGCTGGCAAACAAAGAAACAAATGCTAGGGACGCGATAAAATTAAACAAATGCTAGGGACGCGATAAAATTGTGCGATAAGCAGCCATGATTGGTTGAAATACGTCCTTTCGCACTGTTTTATTGGTCAAAAGTAGTATGACGTAGTAAGAGTGTAATAGTCATGCTAAGCGACCTTGCTGAAATGATCGGGAGCCTACAAAATTTTCTATGCCTCTTATTTTATCAGTAAGTAATACCTTTTGGTCCTTCCTTAGGAACTGTAATTTTTGCGCTCTCTTTAGCCATCACTGAAGATAAGGACGCATATAAATATCTACACCACACCGCCATTAAATATTTGAAAAAGACCCACTTCCACTTGATTAATAACTTTAAAAATATTTAATTTTTAGTAATATTATTATCTTACGTAAGTTTATATACTACATAGCCGCCACTCGGTAAATTATAGAAATGAAGTTCTAATTTCAGATATTCTCTACATCTACTTAAATAACCACAAAACGTTTCACTTTCATATCATCAATATAGCATTAATATGTATAATTAATGAAAAATAGTCATCATGACATTAAATATAATACTAGGCCTATTTAATTTCTACTGGTAATAATGTCATCAAACCACCTCAAGTTATGTAGATTTTAATATCCAATACATAGCTGTACTCAGAAAATTACACACCGCAGAATCAGACCTGTAAATTTTATCATTTTTAGTAAGCCTTGAAGTTTTTAATAACCAATTGAATTTGAGTTCTAAATAAATATATCAGCAATTCTGCAGGGCATGGCCTTCGTGTAATAGCCTATTGTTATTGTAGTGTGTGTTTCGTTTTATTCTGAAATGCAATTAGTTCTCAAAACTGACGAAAAATGGATTTTGGAAAATAGGAAAATTATGTAGGAAAACTAACGCTTCACTGAAAGTCACTATTTTTCTGAAAATCCTTGCATGCCAAGCTTAAAAATGACTGATCATTCATTAAAATCTGTTCTGCCGTTTTCCCGTAATTTCCATTATCAATTCAAATTTTCTATATATTTATTGTTTTAATGTGTATATTTTTTCTTATACTGTTAGAAGAGACAAAAAAAGTTTTGTAACAGAGTACTTAAGTTTGAATTAGAAGTCAGTATGACATCCGCCAAAATCAAAACGGATAGAAAAAATTTTCACGAATTGTTTTAATTAAACAAATGTGTTATTTTTAATCCTATTGCTTTAGTACATTTCGACTTAAGCAGTGTGCAAAATATATTAAATATCTATTTACTGTAATCGAATAAGAATTATTGGTCTCGCTATTTTCTATTGGTAAAAAACTGTAAGTTCTTGTACTTTCTTAATTTAGTTTGCCAGAAGGATTCAATTAATTTTCCTTAAGTAATAGGTACTCTACATTTTTCGAAATAAAATATAAATTCCTACGAATAAATGCCTTGTCTACGTACAGACAGGTTTATTTCTACTACTACGATGCTATAAATAAATCAGATGGGACACAATTTGTTTATTTATTGAGATTCTTTAAATAATGAAGTTATTCCTGAGCCCTGTCACGTATGACCTACTGCCACAACTGTTCAATCCTTGCTCAGCACATTCATCCCTCGGTACGAAATACGTATGTAAAATCATTGTATGTAGTGTCCTTGACAGCCCGGGATAAGTACTTAAATATCTGATAAATTTTCTTCATACTTTTGAACCCTATTAGATTAATTCTTTATTCGTCAGTTAACTATGCGTATTTAAGGTCCTATCCAGCTTCGGTCCAGAACAAATCTTTGCTAAAAAAAAAAACTCAACAATCAACGAAGATGAAGGCAAGTAAGTTAGCCCAAATCGTGACAGCTGCAATAAAGAACCTGGAGGAGCCCGGCGGTTCTACCCTTCGCAAAACAGCAGAGTAGGCCCTACATCTCGGCATGCTTCCTTACAGTTGGGAGCACGATGATGCGGCAGTTAGTGACAGCATTGAAACGACGTGTCATGTACTGTAGGTATACTGAGGATAATGAACGGCCGCCGGTACCAGCTCCTCGGGTATCTATCCTAAGATAGATCCTCGAGGAGTTGGTACCGGCCGTTCATTATATCAGATATTTAAGTACTTGTCCCGGACTGTCAAGGAAACACTACATACAATGATTTTAAACAGTCTTGAACAGTGTGCATTCCTCAATAAACGGATGTATAAAGAATTACTAGTGGCTTGTGCAGCCAATGCTACAAACTAAGTTCATTAAAAGTTCAAATTAAAATTTTTCAATTTTATTTCCAATGAAGAGTACCAGACATTTTGAAAGTTATTTGCTTCCATAATAATGAAACACATTCCTCTGATTGATTTTCTTTATTCTAAATACTTTTTATTGAACCTGGGTACATATCTTCAGTTCTTGAGTTTCAATGCGAAAACGCAAGTAACAATGCCAGGACGATCAGTCGGTTTTTATGTGGGCGTGAAGCAGTAGCTATTTCAGGTCATTGCGGATTGTAGGTGAGAGTTAAGAAAATATCAGATTTGTCATGCTTCCCAACAATAGACATAGCGTGTTGGTATAGCTGCTGCATGTTTCGTGAACTACTTTGAATCACTTTATCTTGCTAAGAGATCTTGCTAAAGTGATCGGGGCACTATAACATTTTGTAGGCCTCATATTTTATCAGTAAATAATACCTTTTGGTTTTTCCTTAGGCATTATATTTTTTTGCGATTCATCCAGACAATACTGAAGAGAATCACACATATAAATATTTAGATCACTTACTTTCAAATGGCTTTTAAGGAACCCAAAGCTTCATTGCCCACATAAGCCCACTATCGGACCCTATCCTGAGCAAGATTAATCCAATCTCTACCATCACATCCCACCTCTCTCAAATTTATTTTAATATTATCCTCCCATCTACGTCTGCCTCCCTCAAGGTCTTTTCCCATCAGTTCTTCAAACTAACACTCTATATCAATTTCTAGATTAACCCATACGTGCTACATACGCTACCATCTCAAACGTCTGGATTTAATGTTCGTAATTATGTTAGGTGAAGAATGCAATGCGTGTAGTTCTGCGTTATGTAACTTTCTCCATTTTCCTATAACTTCATCCCTCTTAGCCCCAAATATTTTCCTAAGCATATTATTTTCGAACACCCTTAATCTCTCTTCCTCTCTCAAAGTGAGAGTCCAAGTTTCACAACCATAAAGTACAACCGGTAGCATTACTGTTTTATAAATTCTAACTTTCAGCTTTAAATATCTACACCACAACGCCATTAAATATATGGAAAAGGCCCATAGCACTTGATTAATAACTATAAAAATATTTCATTTTTAATAACAATATTGTTATCTTGTTTGTTGTTGTTTGTATAGGCTACTATATAGCCGTCACTCAGTAAATATTATAGAAATAAAGATCTAACTTCAGATATTCTCTACGCCTACTTATATAACCCCATAAGTTTTCACTTTCATATCTTCAATAAAGCATTAATCTGTATAATTAGTGACAATACTCACATCATGGCATTCAGTATAATAATATTTCATTTTTAATGGTAATAATGTCACCAAACATTAAGTTTTGTGATTTTTATATCCAATACACAGACAGTACTCAGTGCTCAGAAAATTACACACCAGAGAATCTGACCTGTACATTCTTTTTAGCAAGTCTTGAAGTTTTTAATAACCAATATTACAGAAACGTTCTGATCGACATATAGGCATCACGATGTCAGAGAATCTGAGCCATCTGAACTCTAAATATGTCAATAATCCTACAGGTCATGGCTTTCGTGTGATATTGTTTATTGTAGTGTGTTTGTGTTTTGTTTTATTCTGAAAAGCCATTATTTCTCAAAACTGACGACAGATGGATTTTGGAAAATAGGAAAATGATGTAGGAAAATTGACATTTCACTGAAAACTACTATTTTTCTGAAAAAATTTGTGTTCCAAGCTTCAAAATGAGGGATCATTTATTAAAATTCGTTCAGCCGTTTTCCCGTAATTTCCATTACCTGTTAAAATTATATATAAACATATATAGATTACATATTCTGTGTTCTGAATGAAAGAAAATTTAGAAAACTACATAATTGTTCATACCTGTGGAGTAACGGTCAGCGCGCCTGGCCGAGAAACCAGGTGGCACGGGTTCGAATCCCGTTCGGGACAAGTTACCTGGTTGAGGTTTTTTACGTGGTTTTCCCTCAACCCAATACGAGCAAATGCTGGGTAACTTTCGGTGCTGGACCGCGGACTCATTTCACCGGCATTATCACCTTCATCTCATTCAGACGCTAAATAAACTAGGATGTTGATACAGCGTCGTAAAATAATCCAATTTAAAAAAACTGCATAATCAAACATTTTGTGAAATAAATAAAAAAATATTGAAAAAAAAAGGAAAAGAAAATAAAAATCCATATTTCAAAATGTACATATATTAGGCCTACATAACTTTCTGAGATTCCTAACATTCAACATATAGGCCTAATTAGAAATGTTCTGAATCAAAGAAAATCAGTTTAAAGTAATTAATTAAGAAGTTAGAATTAAAAAAAATAAATTCATTTTGAAAATAATTTTTGTGCTGCTCCCCAATTCTTTTTTTAATTTTCCCCCACAGAAAACTTAGTATTGGTCCACCAATGAATCAGTAAAAGTTTGAAAAAGATTGCTCAATAATTGATTTTTATTCAAAAGGGTCATGAATACCATAGATAGGTAGGCAGACAGGACAGGACAGAGGAGGGCAGCACGGGACAGGGCAGGCAGGCAGGCAGACAGATAGGTAGGTAGGTAGGTAGGTAGATAAGTAGTCAGACAGACAGACAGACAGACAGACAGACAGACAGACAGACAGACAGACAGACAGACAGACAGACAGACAGATAGATAGATAGATAGATAGATAGATAGATAGATAGATAGATAGATAGATAGATAGATAGATAGATAGATAGATAGATAGATAGATAGATAGATAGATAGATAGATAGATAGATAGATAGATAGATAGATAATGGAAATATTTCAAATTTTACTAAATCGGTCATTTTATAATCATGGTTTTATTAAAGTTATTTTGCCATTTTGCACTGATACACAAACTGTAGAGAAGACGATATTTTTATGTAGAGTGTTTGAACCATTGTCGCTTTATTCAGTCGAAATATCATTATTTCCTTTGAATTGAAATAAGACGCGATTTGTTGAGACTTTTCCATCCGCCTCACAGAGCTGTTGCTTGTTACTGGAATTTGTAACTACAACTGTGATTCATAAATCCATGATCAACGCCTTCTATCACGTACATATGTTATTTTTTACAGATCTAATACTGTATAATATATTGCATGAATAAGTTCAATGTAGCACGTAGATAGACGAAGACGTCAAACATTTCATTTTTCTCAAATGACTATCGCTTGACCCCGTCTCCTAGAGACAAAAGGAAGCGTCCAGATGTTGCTCAGTATCTTTCCCAGCCTGCTACACATTAGAACATCTGGTCTGAGAACATTCACATCGGCCATAAATCTTATAGCCTCGTGTGTTGAACTTAAGGAATGGAAGGGAGCATTGGGGAGGAAATTTTTCGAGGCGAAAACACTGAGTGCCTTTACCATCCTCTTAGAGAAAGATATTAAATGTGAAATATTGTAACTTCCTTCTTCCTTATTTCTCTCTTGCTTTGACCACACTGAATCTTCATTTCCTATCTTCCCCTCCTCCGAACATACACGAAGATATCTTACGAATCATTTCACCACCACACATGTATGGTAAGACCTGTATATATCAACTGTTGCGTAATCTACAGACAACTTGCACGTCTTTATACCCTTATGGATGGGGTAAAGTAACATTGTTAGCGTTATCTGAGACACTGTGGCTGGGGGTGTGTCTTAAAGTGAAAGAGTTTTATGAAGAGAATTATTTGAGGGAGAAGGAAGGATTTGCGTCCCTTCTCACTACTTTCCCACTCTGTTCCCACCTCCCCAGTCTATTGTATCAGAGAAGGGGTTCATGGTTTTTCGATGTTTCTTTCTAGCTGGAGAAAAAATAAAAGAAGAAGAAAAGTAATTTCGATTAATGTGGATTGCTTTTATAGTAGGGAATAAATAACTTCAATAGCGCTTCCTCCCCATTTTTCCAATACATAGGGGCGACGTTATTGAAGCTAGAGTCCCAGAGCTTTGAATTTGCAAGTAATTGATCGTGTTTACGACTTATATGCTACAATAGAATTGTATAGAAACTGTACTCTCCTTTCATTTCAAATTCTATTCTAAGAAATAAAATAAAAAGCTAATGCTATAGACATATACAATGTAATCTTAAGGACACGTTCTACTACATTCGAAAGACACAATTTACGTCACGTAATTTACATTATGTTTTCGCATTGTATTCACTGGAATATAAATTTAGTTTTCTGCTACTATACAAACTCTCAAATTATGCCGCTAGCCATTTACGCCCATCCCAAGTGGTACCAGACACTAATATAATCTGTAGCGCAACAGCCCTAGTGCTAGCCTTACGCCTACTCAACTGCAACAGAGGTGAACGATCATCCTACCAATATGGAAGCATGTGGTCAGCACATTTGTCTCCCCTTAGCTTTTGAAGCTGATTTATTTAACTATACCGGATTACGCTCTCACTGTAGCTCTTCATTTTCCAATCATTGTCCTGGATGGTCATCGGCTTCATACAGCAGCGGAAATTTTTGTGAATTTTCTGCCTAGATCATATATATAACAGATAGCTCATCTCTACGTTAAAGTTGGCAACACTTTGAAGAAAACAACTACCAGGATCGCCACCCGTCCGCCGTAAACGAACACGAGATTGCAGTACAGTCGCTAATGCAATTCAAATGGGATTTATGACGTGACTCTTTATGTAACAACTAGATGGCAGCATAGGAAACCTGACAAAAGTTGTTAACGTCAAAGCCTATAAGACCGAACAATCTGGGTATATAATGATCTAGGGCAGGCCTGCAGAACTGAAGCTCTTGAGAACGACTGCTTTCCTCCCCTCTTTTACCCCACCCACTTTTTCTACCTGTGCGGTCACGGCGTTCTAGTTACGCTCGGCTGCACCAACATTCATTCTCGGGGCGGAAGTCGATCATCCCTAATAGAAGTGGAGTGAGGTTGACGTCATAGTTCTCCTACTTTGCGAGTTCCGCAGGCCTGATCTAGGGTTTCCTGTAACATGAAAATTCGAACCAGCATGGATTCCGCATTGTAAGTTAAAAGCATAGTACCTTAGACGTCAGCGCTACGCCGTTGGAAAGTCACTAATATTTATTCATACATAGTTTTCTGCACATTGCAAACCCAGCATTCTTCAATCTTCCATATTTTCTTCCTTTCTCTCAGTATCCGCATATGATCAATGTATCTTAATGTCGTTTATCATCTGACATTATCTTCTGCCACGAAATTTTCTTCCGTTCACAATTCTTTCCTGTGCATCCTTCAGTAGACAGTTTAGTCTTATACAGTCACCCAGACAATTCCTTTTTCTCATCCTGTTCAGTTTCAGCATTATTCTTTCTTCACTCATTCTTTCCAGCACGCGCTCCATTCTTTTTATGTGGATCGCATGCGGTGACTAAGAGGAGAGCGGGAAGTAGGAAATGTGGGAGATTGTTGGATTTGGATTAAAAAACCTGGTCTTGGACAGAAAACTATGAATGAATGAATGAATGAATGAATTAGCCTTGTAAACTTAGGATGAAATTGTAATACTAGTGACAGATTACAGTCGCTAATCGCGATTAGCATTATCGCGATTATCTCCGATCGCGATTACCGAAAATGTGTTGACACACTAGGTCACGCTTGGTCCGGTCTGGTCAACAGCTGAATTACAATAGAAGAAATAATTTTCTCTATGTACATACGTATATGTTTGTTTCCCTCATGACATCTACAGTTCACACCTTCTTTTGGTGTTTGTTCATTGTTTTTTTTTCTTGTTTCTTGCAGCTAGATATGGGGATTTATTTGTTAAAATTGTTGTATGTTTTACAATGTAAACTGATACAATTCATATCATTACTATTTACATTATTTTGGAAAGAGATTTTATAACCTATATGATTTATATAATCATGCCTAAGATTTATATTATTTTATAATAAAACATCTTTTAAATATGAACCCTAACCTCAATGATATCGTCGTAATGGAGTCTGAACAGTCGACCACCTGTTATTTCAGTGCCCACTACAAGAACGCAAGAGATACCGGCTAGAAACCCATCTTAGCATGCGCGATACAACTTTCTCACCACCAATAACAAAAGTTCTTCTGAAGGAATGTTGCGTAAAGGAATTTCACAGATTTATTACAGATATGTTTAAGACCTTGTAGAAAATAACAGTATTTAGTAACAGTGTCCTATTTATTCTTTTTGGAGCCAAATTTGTAACTTTTAAAAGTATGGCTATTATGTTGCAGTGTATGTGTTGTAGCGGATGCTTGATTTGTAATATATGTGAGTCATAGTTATGGGATGCTTGATGTCGTCACAATGTCTTAATTATAGTTTGTGTTTGTGTGACTATTGTATATTAATTTATGTTGTATGTTACGGAAAGCTGCATAAATGTGTTATAGAGAACGGCTATAAGAAATGTTAAGTTTATGTGTTGTAACTGTTTTCTGCATGCCTCAAATTGATGCCTGATGTTTACTTAGCAATCGCAATGTTTAAATTACGGATTGTTCATGTTTTGTTTACATTGTGTAAGCTAATTTATTTTTCTTTTCCATTTGTTTTTATGCTTATTTTTTGTGTAAAACTATAGCCCTAGCATACATATATGTAAAATAGGGCTACCCCCCATTGGAGACACAATAATAATAATAATAATAATAATAATAATAATAATAATAATAATAATAATAATAATAATAATAATAATAATAATGGTGTCTGAAATTGAAAATCTGAAAAAGAAACGAATTCCAGTTTGAAATCCATTATTTATTGAAATGAAACATCTTTCAGCAGTCTTCTATTGTTCTCTATATATGAAATATGAATAATTTGTTTGCCATTTGTTAGTATATTCTTTTTTACTTTTCTAAATTCTGCATTAAATTTCTCCACTACGTGTGATAGTAGCCAAATTCATTTTCTAGCCACTCATTTTTGTTTCTATTTCATATAACACAATGGAAGAGGTAAGAAAATTCCACAGCAAAAGCTATCACGATTTCCTAAATAATACAAATCAAAGTGATTCGAAACCAAAGGTTACTAAAATGTTACTTTCGTCCACTGGGCCGTGCCTCAAGCGATTATCTAGTTCTGGAAACAGAATTAAGCTCCTGATCGCGATCAGGACGGTGACACACTACAACCCCGATCGCGATTAGGTCGATAATCGCGATTAGTGACTGTAGTCTGTCACTAATATAATGTTTACAATACAATTGTCACAATTTGTAATGGAAATTCCTTTTGTGGGGGAAGTAGTTGGTTTATAATTATAAATTTCATCGTCACGTTCTATGTTCGGTACAGGACAAAATTTTGGTGACACTAGAGTGCTATTTAATATACGCATATTATAAGACTGAGGTCTATAGTATAGTTTTAGAGTCTTGTGTTAAAATATCTAATTTTATCATGAGCTATCTAAAATATTGACCTATTACTGTGCAACATACTAATTTTGGTAATACAAATTGGAGTTATTCCATTATTTTAAAACTACTACACTTTTATTACGTCATAGGTACTTTTGACCAATAAAATGGTATGAAGCGACGTGTTTCAAGAAATCATTGCTGTTTATTCTAGAATTTTTATCACCTCCCTAATATTTGTTTTTTTTTTGTCATTATTCTTTGTTTGCCAACATTGTACTTTCAATAATTATTCATGTTTATTTCGTCATCCATAATTAAAACTTTTATATTGTTTATATTATTTATGCTATGTTATAGCTGCTGCTGTATGACATTATAGATAGTCACGTATCAGAGATTATTTAATATATATTGATAATTGAAGTGCATTCAAACTGTTTTAATAATAATGAAACTGAATCAACAAAGCCTTCCTGACTAGTAATCGTCCATAGAGTTCAATGAATATTGTATAGTTGGCACAACTATTAACAAGAGAACAGCTCATCATAACACACTACTGCCATCTAGGGGAATATTTGTAGTGATGAGATGACACAAATACATTTTCAAGACAGTTCAGTATTCTAGTAAGTCAATTAAAATTGTATTGTGTTAGAGTTCATTATTTGTTCTAGGGATGGGATGATACCGCTTTTTGTCGATATTCAATACTCGATACCGATAACAAAATTTTGACACCGATACCCGATATTCAATAATTGATAAAAACATATTTGTAAATTTTCCAGATGATATACAATGTACTGCGCGCTCTTGAATATTTAGACACAAACAAACTACACACTGCAGTATTGACAATAATACTATAATCTGCTGAAAGAAATCTCCAAGCTGAGAGAGAAGGGTTAGGGAAGTATAATATAGTATGCAGTGTAGTGAATTCTAATTATTTTGAAAACATTAAGAATAGCACTCTCTGTTTCTTCTTCTCCCAAGAAATGTTACTGTAGATAGCTAGGTAATACATGTCTTCTCACACCATCTTTTTCACACCCTCGCAGCACTGCTTTTATTTTAAATTACAAGTATTTTAACTAGTTCTACGAATATACGGCTTATTCTTCTTTTATATTTACAGTATTGCCATTGATATATGTTATTTATATTGTTATCATTGGTAAAGACAAAAAATGCGTTTTAACACTCTTCAATCACGCAGTTCAACTAGATATTAACATTAACAAGTGTAAAGGCATATTGTATTAAAAAGGGTCACCTGTTTGAAGAAAATTTCCACATCTCGTCTGGAATTGAAATAGCTGGTTTGCAAAGAGGTGACTTCATTCGCTATCTAGGACTTAATTTTTATTACGAGATTAATTTTGATCCCCTTTCAACATTGACTAAACTAAGAACAAGTGTAGAATTGCTTATTTCTTCACCACACTTACAAGCGGATCAAAAATACAACATCATTAACACCAAATCTGTCCTAATGTAATATATCCATTTCAGACAGTGCCTCCAAAAAAAATGTCTAATAAATTCATAGTGGATGCAGATATAATGATAAGAAGTGTGCTGAAAGAAATACTGCAACTGGCTAATGACCTTCCTACAGTTATGTTATATACAGATATAAAATTCAAGGGATTAGGTTTATTTTGGGAATTATACTTACAACGTATAAATACATGTAAGATATTGCTTAAATCCAATAATTCCTTCCTACATGCTACAAGGCAATTATCCAAGAAATTACATCCAGTCTCACAGCTCTCAATATCACCGAATCAGCAAATATTTTGGACAAATGCGGCACTGTAGATACGCGAAAGGTACGGCAAGTCTTAAGACAAAAAACGTTTGAGAACTGGAGCCAAAAAAACATAAAGGCAAAGGCGTACTCTTATATCAACAATATACCCCGGCCAATAAGTGGATCCGGAATCATAAGGGTTTTTCCTGCAGTGAGTGGAGGGAAGCCGATCAAGATGAATGCGAATGTATCAGCTGTTCATAGTGTACCTGGCAGGTCTTCGGGCAGTAACCTCTGTCGACATTGCGATAGGGAGGTTGAAAACCTTGCCCATGTCCTGAGGGCCTGTCCACACGGTGAACTTTCACGAAATACGCGGCATCATACAGTAAGATCTATAACAGCAACTGCCTTAAGGAACAAAGGTTATTCAGTATATGAAGAAGTACACGGTATATCCAGCGAGGGCAGTAATCGAAGAATCAACATAATTGCATTTAAATCTCCATCTCTTGAAGGTTATATAATAGACCCTACTGTGAGATTCGAATCGCATGAACATCAGCCAAAAGAAGTACACGAGGAAAAAAGGAATATATATGAACCCTCCATCAGTTTTTATAAGGACAAATACCATCTGGAATCCATCGTCATTACAGAACTAATGGTAGGAGCCCGTGGGACCATACCCCTGTTCCTAGACAACTTCTGTAAATCTTTTGGCCTGCATTAAGATATTATAAGAGATCTAACAATTGCAACACTCACCGAATTTTGCACACCTCTACTCCCTCTTACTTATCTGTCCGATTCCACAGTCTTTCTCAGTATCATAACTTAAATACTCGGTCACAATATGATAACACGCTAGAAATACCACTCCACACATCATCTCTTTATTCTTCATCTTTCACTGTTGCTACTTCTCGTCACTGGAATTCTCTGCCGCCTGAAGTCAAGGGCTGCTGAACTTTAATTTTCTTTAAATGTAAATTAGAAAAATATGTTATGAGTTGCCAGATCTAACGTGTTGCAGATATTTAATGGAATTTGTTCCACTGTATTTATTTTTTTTTGTTTCTTATTTTTATTATCTAAATCGTGCTTATTTATCACTTAACGCCAATATGTATCCCACTGTGTTGTTTTCTTTATTATTAATCTATTTTTGTGTACATTTTATTCAATGGTCGGTTTCTGGTTTAATTATGTAAATCCTACTTAATTGTAATCTAATACTAAAATGTATACTAATGTGTTTATTTTTATTTTTACTGTGTACATTTTTATTGAATTATCGGCTTCTGTTTTTATGTGATTCGTATTTGATTCTAACAACATTAATATGTATTCCACTATGTTTCTTTTTTATTTTATGAGGTAAATTTTTATGTAACTACCTCTTTTGATCTCATTATGTACCTAAATTGTATCAGTATGTAATTACTTAATTCTAATCCAGTTTTATGTTCAAATATGTAAGCAAGTTTTAATCCTGGTTGAGTGTAAGAGAAGGCCTTATGGCCTTAACTCTACCAAGTTAAATAAAGACATTATTATATGGACCATGACTTTAATTAGCATCTCCTTGA
This sequence comes from Periplaneta americana, assembly GCF_040183065.1. Lineage (NCBI taxonomy): Eukaryota > Metazoa > Arthropoda > Insecta > Blattodea > Blattidae > Periplaneta > Periplaneta americana. The sequence goes on along the minus strand of NC_091117.1, from coordinate 70,486,491 downwards.
CGTTACTTAGTTTATTATCATGTGTTTCAATCTAATTCAAATTGTTATTTTTGATTCTAACAAATAATGTATCGCTAAGACTCAAGGCATTTACTCTATTTATTGTATCACGGAACTCTTTGTCAATGGCAACCTGTAGTTGTTACAGGAAGAAATAAATAAAAAAATAGCTTTTTGTAACTTAAGCTGTTTTGACAAGTTGACAGCTATAAGCTGAAAGGTCTGTACTCCTCCTACATCACAAGTTTTTGTTATTCAGTATTGAGTAATTGAACCGACTAACAATACGAAAAGGGTAGAGGCCACATGCATTGTATTCGACAGAGAACAGATATATTTCTATTTTCTAGTCACTAATTGAGGGAACACTGCGTGACAGATACAACGATTTTTGTCTTTTGGAGAGAGGATTTTAACATGATCACTATGTGCTGAAATTCTTGGATTTAGGATTGAATATTATTTTAAATGCAGAAATTGAAAGTATCGAAAAGGTATCGAGAACTTATCCCCATGTATTAGACATGTTTCAATACTACTGAGTATCGTAGGTATCGAGGTACCGCGAATATCGAGGTCCCATCCCTAATTTGTACTAATCTTTGTATGCTTTCTTCTAATCATGTGATAGTCAATTAAATCCCACTAGATTTTGATTTCCTCGAGATAAATCAAAACCTGTAGTTAGATTACTGTAACTAAATGCTGTAGCACAAACACACTCGAAATACAAAATACATAATTTAACAGGTTATAGGCACTTTCCTGCAAACAGCATTAAAATTGCAGGAAAACGTTGAAACTTCTCACGGCGAGACTAAAGGTGTGAATTAAAAAATGGGTTGTAAGCGAAGAGTGATATCAAATTACACTGAACAACAAATTTTTACTTTTTGTCTTGCTCCGAAATGTTAGCAGGTTATTTTACGACGCTTTATCAACATCTTCGGTTATTTAGCGTCTGAATGAGAAGGTGAAAATTCCGGTGAAATGAATCCGGGATCCAGCACCGAAAGTTACCCAGCATTTGCTCATATTGGGTTGAGGGAAAACCCCGGAAAAACCTCAACCAGGTAAGTTGTCCCGACAGGGAATCGAACCAGGGCCACCTGGTTTCGCGGCCAGACACGCTGACCATTACTCCACAGGTGTGGACAAATAAGTGAATATTACTAACATGTGCACCCTAAATCTGAGTTTAAAATCCAAATTGCCCCATCACATACCACTTTCCGGGCAAAATAAATTGATTTTTTTTATGACAAAACTTATTTGTTTTTAATTTTTCACTGCTACTGATAAAATTACAAAACACTAGGGATTCAAAATTCCTCATAATACTTGAAAAAATGTGTAATGGTTAGAAAAATGATGTTACATAGTTTAAAACATAACAACATTAAAAATACTTCATGGATGTAATGAGAAAAATCTCGGAATTTGATCTTAGCATTTAAAACAATTTTCTGGATGACTTTTGTTTATAATTAGGCACGGGACTGTTTTTACAAGGAACCAACAATAGTCTGCAAGCATGCTGGTTGATGATCTTCCTTTATATCGCCTTTCCATTTCAGATATTTCTTGATGAAATCCTTCCCCATCTCGTCGCTTACCACTCCAAGGATAGGAGGAAAGGAATCCAAATGAGAATGTAAATCCTATATTTTGAGAGACTTATTACATCCCATTTTCTCATATGCACTTAACATGGCTTCCACAACAAGATCTATGTAATTGTCTGTTCTAGAATTTCCAAGGATATTTGAGCAAACATCGTTGAAAGAGCGTCATGCCATTTTTTTCTATAACCAAAAGTTTTTCCTCAAACAAGGAGTCAGCCATAATTTTGTGAATTTGTGGACCGATGAAAATGCCCTCTTTTAATTTGGCTTCAAAACTGGTAAATTTTTGTTTTAAATACTGAAAACCACACCCTTGTTTGTTCATAGCGTACACCTCACTTTGAACTGTTATGAAATATACTGAATAGAAGGAACCAATATCTGTTTATTTATTAAAAGTACAAAAGAACATGCCAACAACCATAAGACACCGGAAATGTTATAAAGTCATAAATGCATTAGAATTTGTTATGATTTACTACCCCTAACACGCACCAGATGTTTTCTGAAGGAGCGCTTATCGAAAAGTGAAATCTCAGTATCCTATATCTTAAAAACCTTATGTGATACGAAGAAAAGATATGCATTTTCGGATTTAGCGCACATTAAACCATAAGGGACATATTGTTTTAAGTCAGAGCAAAATTCTTGTTTTTCAGTGTTATTAGTTTCCATTTGCAGCAAATGAATCGGGTATGTTTGTTCAGTTAACTGTAAGTGAAGGTTGCCTATATTGTACCGGCGCCTAAATTACATCATATTACTTACTTTCGTGTTTCTGGTGATATGTGACATGTGGCGGTTCACTGTGAAACTAGAGTCACCTTTGCGTCATTTTATCAGTTGTGAGCGTTGTAGAAGAAAGGATGGTTCGTTTAATAGAAGAAGTTCATTTTGTAGGAGCTCAAGCTAAATTTTCAGCAACGTAGCTAAGATGAGATCTGTAATAAGATAAGTAAATAAAAACTGTCTTGTATATGGCCTAACATACGTTCAGTTGTCCTATTTTCTGTGAAGTTATTCTCTCGTATTGGCATTCGTAAGTTTTCTACAAGATGATAAAGAAAACATGGAGGAGGACAGCAAAGGAAAAACGCAAGCAAATCCACCTCCCGCCACAAGCCGCACCCCCCGAAATGATACAAATTAATCCCATCCGATCTTTACCAGTCTTAGGGTACAGATTTTTAGGTCGTCAAAATGTAATTTTAGTTGCCTAAAATAGGCTTCAAAGTGTAGGAAATATTCTCTAAAGAATTGGAAATAGGCTGTAACAAAAAATAATGTTTTCTTTAAAAACATGTTCCAAATCATCAGGGATTCACTTCTAGGTTTCAATTATTTTAAATGCTTACACACCGTTGCCAAAAGTACAAGAACAAATATATAACTAATTATACATAAACTAAACAGTTAAATGTGAAAAATAGGATTTAGACATAAATTCAGTACACAAACAAGTACAATTTTTACCAAGCCTTTTCCGTTAATGTCCATTATTAACTTATGTAAATTACTAATACTTTTACTAAATTTTCAATTAAAAAGGAATGCGTCTGTCACTCAACACAAATTTGTATGCTGAAAATGAACGTTCCACATCCACTGAAGTAACTGGAGCGTCTTTCAATTTTGACACTATTGGGTGTTCAGTTCAAATTGTGTCATGGGTCACTAAATGCCGTCATGTGGCCAGTCGATGAGCCTAGAGAATTCAATATTCCTACACTTCCGCAGAGGTGTATTACTTATCTGCCAGAGAAGTTGCCTAGCAAGTACGGCGTTCATTCAGAAGAGTACTTACCGATACGTACGGTAACGCCGGTAGTGGCAGGAATGTGAATTGTTTGGAAACATGTACTGAGGTGAGTTTTTTCCTTACTGTCGGGATATGGGGAGACGGTTAAGACGATTACTTACGTACTGTATTTGTTGACATTAATTTCGACGGTCAACATTGACACGGAGCATTTGATTTGTATTGTGGAATGTTGCCGTACGCAACCGATGATAACAAATACCCTGCGTACGACTTGGCCGCGCAAAACACAGTTCGAAAGAGGTTATGGTAGCACACAGACCATATAGACCGCCATCTTTGCTACGACGTTCAAGTTATACCGTACACTTTCTCAAGTTCAGATTGAACGCCTTGATTAATAGGCAACTTCTCTGACACAAAAGCTGAAACTCGCTTCAAATCGCTGACTCATCAACAGTGACGTCATGACACACTTTGAAATGAACACCCAGTAGTTGGACAGGAATATTACATTGTAAATCCGTGTTCTTTCCTGCTAGGATATCTGAAGCAGTACGCAGGTCCTTCAGTCCTACATTTCTCTGCAGAACTTGCTCCAGTTTACCCCGTACTTTATTTCCAACAGAACCAGGAACACATTTGGAATTTAAATTACAAATTTTCGAAATAAAAATGGATGTTTTGACCTATAAGAGATAAAACATACCTAATAGGTCAAAATAGTCATTTTAGGTCCTATTGAAATACCAATTTTAGGCATAGTTTTATATGAAACGTGTACTGCAAGTTTTTATGAACTTATCTTTTAATGATTAAAATAGGTTTTTACCTAAAATCCGAAGTCTACTTATTATAATTTTTTCTCTGTAAACAATAGCACGTGACTGAAGTGAGGCTTCATTGGCCACTGTTTGGTGCCATAAATTCTCAGTACGTGTTCCCTCCTACTGTTGTACATTCTGTTTCATGTTAAACATTTTCCGTTACTCGTCAAGTAGATCTAACCTCACTGCTATGCATTCGTTTACTGAGGAAACATTTACTTTATAATTACTGTAATTAAAACTGACTTAACTTATTATATACATATAAGACTATTTGTTTTTTCTCCGCTTTTGAGAGGGTTTCCACTCTTATGATTAATAACCACACACACAATGGAAGCAGAAGCCATACTTCAGTACTACGTGCTTACGTGAACAACTACGAGCTCAAGTGACGCCAGCTTGTTACAAGAAGAGACTACCTCGGTATTACTGCTGGTATTCATCCGCGTTCATAGTACATAACAAAATATAAAAGTAGCTTTTCTTTTACATAGCGTTTTACATATGAGTGAAGTTATATGTTTCATCGTATTTAACAACAAGAATTCAATTTTTTATTTTCAAATAATAAAAGATTATGGTTTCCTAATACGAACTATATTTTCCTGCGTCATGTGAGTGTTTCGACTGGGGGCCAATCACTGGTATGTAGCAACGTGCTTATGTTTACATTAGGATTTTTCTTACAGAGAAAACGGTATAGGTACACAGAAAATGCCACGTTTTTGTAGGGTTCTTTTATCTTCACTGAACTGTACTTGGCATTGGAAAGGACCTCAATGTACCCCTCCCAAAATGGCTCGATTTTCTTGGCCATTGCTGCTGTGAGACACCGTGTATTCTGACTATGATATCACTCTCTACTGGTCTGTCACCTCTCACCAAAGTTCAGCTGTCGTGTGACTCCTGATGCACATGACTTCATACAAAAATTGTTTCCAGAGATCGGAAACAACCCTCTATATTATACTCCGAGATATAAGTAATTCAAATCTCATCTTTTTCTCAACACCAGTTCCGCCGATACGGTGCACCATACCAAGTGCGGACAAATACGTACAATCGGGTAAAAATGTATAGCCTAATTTGGATATACATGTCTTATTTCCTCGCAATAGTTGTACCTCTTACTTGGCACAATGAAAAAGCAGAAACAGACTCATATTCCTATCCACGCTTCGTTTAACCGCGCCATCTCAGCTATTGCAGTACTTCCCAGCAGCCTTAACCCATCCCTTCCTGAGCCCGCCTCGTATGATAATGTCTTTCCCAATTTCAGTTCGCAGAGCTCTTCTTTTCCAATCGATTGGACACCTTTCCTGAAACAGAATCGAACAATGGAGCGTTTTTCATGACCAAGCGAGTAGAATAACGATGTAAACCTCCGCCATTGTCAAAAAAGGCAGCTCCTTGCAATAAAAGCTAACAGCAGAAAATAACTATAATGTTCACCGCATTTCACACTGCTTTCCTCTGCTTGCGAGATCCTTCAATATGTTACAACAGTATTTCCATATGACTGCTTTATTTCGTATATAGGCTCTCAAGTTTCTATACGGTATCATTTTTCAGGTTCATGGGGCTGAAAAAGGAATTTCCTATCTCTGAAATTAAATTGGAAGTCTTTCTCAATGCATATGTGTTGTAAATATTTATAGTTGCGTATCTCCGTCGCACAATCAGTATAAAATGCTTTCTCTTACGCACAGAAGACTTCAGTTCCAGAGACTCAGATTTTACCATAAATGAAGACACCATCTGGGATCAATACAGAGAATAATATGACACCTAAACGGTTCAAAAATTTTCCCTAAACGGATCCTCTTATGACGACAATAGCGAAGAAGAATAGTTTGCTTTATTATTTAGAGGAAAAACATTTTCTTGAATATAGTGATAATAATTTATTTAACGTGGTAAATGATAAGGCCATCGGACATTCTCTCCCACTCTACAAGGGGGTTACAACTACAATATGAAAAATACAATTGAAACTATAATTGCAATATTAAATTTACAATTACAATAAAAAACAAGTACCGTACTAAAAGATTACCTGATAAATAAGGTCAGGCAAGGTAGGAAATGACGAAACAAGAAAATAAAAGGGAAGAATAAGAATAAATAAATTATGAAAGGAGAATGAATCCAAATATGTTTTAAATGATGATAACTGATCAAAGGGAGGGGATAGAAAAATATAAGTATATAAACAAACAGGAGAAGTGGGGAGAAAGAAAAATGGACAAAAGAGTAAATGGATGAATTGCTAATATGCCTACGTCTGAATAAATGGCAAAAAAAAATGCATACAGAGGAAACAAAATGTCATATAAACATAGTTCTCATGCTCAATATTTTCAGAGTTACATTAATTCAAAGTTGTCTGTAAAATACATTTTTTCTTTAGTTTGGAGGCAAAATAATAATACAAATAGAGAATGAATCACTCAGAAGTATCATTTATTTAATTGGCGAGTATTATTAAGCTAAAAATGTGCTGTGAGTTCCTTAGTTGCTTCGTACAGACATCTTTTTCTATTATTAACTAGAAAATTACATTAATCTTATGCACTTATCACAACAATTACTTATTTACAAATCACACCACTTCCACCGACTTAATTATTTGCAGTTCAATTTTGCATCCTAATTTACAGTCTTGGAGAGTTCACAACATATTTTAAAAAATGTCGCCGTCCGCTTGAGTACACTTGGCCGCACGCTTGTGAACGGCACTCGTCGCTCTACGTAACTGCATACGGCTATCTTCGTTTTCCGTAGCGCTCGCGCTGGCTGCTGACTCCACGCTGACCAAGATCACGCGATCACAGCAATGCGTTCCAATAACGAAACGTAACTCTGTAAATATTGAGAATAGGATATTTGGGGAAATAGCAGTAGCATAGCCATGATAAAAAAAATCTATACGCATTTTAACAGGGTCTGCATATGACGCTCACTGTAGACCACTATTTATTCAAGAAAAAACTTTAACTCTCATAAATTTATATATATTCCAATGTCTAATGAAAATTAAGAAAACCCTTAATACTTATCACCCTAAAACAGAAGTTCATCACTATAATACAAGGTACAATTACTGTCTTTCAGAACCTAGAGTTAGATTAAGTCCAAAAAAATGGTTCCATTCTATTGCTATAACAATATTGAATAAGTTACCACAAAAGGCGCATAATGCAACTTATAGACAACTTAAATCTGTTTTGTATAACTGGTTAATCAACCATCCTTTCTACAGTATTAGTAAATTTTTTTGACTCCAATGTAGGCCTAAACGTTTTCTAAATTTATAAGCTGCACTGCTCTTTATTATAACGTTTATTATTATTAGTATTGGTTATTTTTATTATTATTACCAGTATTGTATTTCATTCGTATTGTTGTATTCATCTGTTTTTATATTTTGTCAAATATTACCGCTTGTAATTTAGTGTATTATGTCTATTGCAACAAACTGTTGCTCATGACATTAATAAACGACTGATTGATGGATTTATTGATTGATTGATATATGACATTTTTTGCACAGAATGTTTCGGAAATAAGCTCCGTAAAGGACTAAAGGACGGTAAATCCTCGTGAATCACCGTATATATATATATATATATATATATATATATATATACGTAGAGAGAGAGAGAGACAGACAGACTACATACAAATAAATAGAGCGGGTATGAAGGAAAAATATGAAATTAACGTAACATCAATCAAGTAGGAAAACAAAAGCACGAAACTCGAATGGATCAGAAAAAGAAATAAAGACACGCAATAATTCAGTGTAAAGAAAGGAATGAAGAAAATAAGAAAAGAAAAAACGAACAAAGAAACCAACAAACTAACAAACTAAGCCTTTTCCTAGACTACACTAAAACCATTGCAGATTGGTATCAAGTATCCTGCAGCGCCCAGAATGTGGTGGCCGTACATCTGGCGCATTTATAGAAGAGAAAGAGGCCATCTATATTCAAGGAAACTGGGAGCAGAAACCAGGCGAGATGAATAAAGAAGCGCTAGTCAACTTCTACGTGGAAATTTACATCACTTTCTGTGTGGAAGAGAAGCATTCCGAGACAGAGAAATTATATTTCCGCGTAACGACCCACGACTTCTTGTAATCAGAATTGTACGATGAAATTGGAATACTTTGAAGAAGTAAAAGACAGCCTGCAGGCTACAAGGACTGGTCACAATGAAATTACACAAGGACGAACTGACATTTTCTTCCCTGAAACTTAACCCCAATTTATGTCATCAGGCGCTCAATATCCCTCTACAACAGACCCTCGACGTCAAATAAGGGATCCACACGCCTGGAAATAAAGGATCGTATCTTCAATATTATCCTCTCCGTGGAAAATTTCATGGAAGAGTTGACACAAATTTCTTTTCCTCGTTTTCTTTCTTTTTTTTTTCTATCCATGGCAACCGAATACAATATTCATCTCTTAGAAAATTAAAGCTTAAGAAAAGGCTCCCCTTCATGCAGAATATTAAGGCATTCAGTGACTTTATTGTACAGGGCATGTTAACTAAATAAAAAAAACGATATTTGCATATCTCAATTTTATAGGTAATGCTTGTACGCAGAACTACGTATAGGAGCAGTCACCTGTCGACAGGTGTACATGATCGGGAATACAAGAAGTATGAGATGTATTTAAGGAGAACAAATGGAAGACTAGAAACCAAATATAAATAGAATCCGAAATAAGGAAATGTAAGGGGAACAAGGGAGAGACCAGTATTCTCCGAAACTCGGAAAGTTTTTACATCAAGTTATGTAAAACGTTATGTTAATAAACCATTATTTACGCTTGGAATTATCAGTTATTTCTCGATTCCTCTAAGCGGGACATTGTGTACAATTAATCAAGGGGAATACAAGCACGGTAAGGGTAATACATGGAGAGTAAGGAGAATAGAAGTATAACAAAAGGAACAGAAGGAGATAAAGGGGAATAAAAAGTACAAGGAGATTAAACAAATACAAGGGGAATAATAGGACTACAAGAGCAATAGGAGAACAAAGGTAATATAAGGAGAACAGATGGACCGGAAGGAGAACAAGGGAATAGAAGTAGAGCAATGGGGAAAAGGGGAAGGAAGGAAACCATGAGGAATACAAGGGAAATAAAGAAAAGACATGAAGAAGAGGTGAAATAAAAGAAAAAAATATAAGGAGAGGAAGGAAAAAACAAGGCGAATATAAGAAGACCAAGTGGAGAACAAAAAAGAAGAATAATAATGAAGGATATCATGGGGAATACAAGGAAAAGAAAGGAAAGACACGATGAAGAGGTGAAATAAAAGAAAAATATAAGGAGAGAAAGAAAAAACGGGGAGAATATAAGAAGACCAAATAGAGAACAAAAAAGAAGAATATGACGGAAAGAAGATCATGGGGAATAAAGGAAAATAAAGGAAAGACACGGAGAAGAGATGAAATAAAAAAAGAAAACCATAAGGAGGGAAAGGAAAGAAAAAGAGAATATAAGAAGACCAAGTGGATAATAAAGAAACAAAGGGAATATAAGGTAAGAAGTGGAATACAAAGAGTTCAAGGGTAAGAGAAGAATATAATGAGAATACAAGGAGAAGGAGAATACAAGAACAGGGGGATGTGGGAAAATAAAAAGGGCAACAAGGAAGAGTCAAAGAGAACAAGAAAATGACATGGAATATGAAGGTAATGGAAGGACAGGAAAGGAGAGACAAGAATAACAAGGGAAAGACTGAAAACCGACGGGAATGCAAGGGGAATGGGAATGCATAGTGGATGAAGAGAATATAAAGACAAGCAGAATAGAAAAAGAAGAAAAGGAAATCATGGATTATATGTCAAATACGAGGTAAACGAGGAAAAGGCAAGGATAACAAACAAGGTTTGCATTTTTATTTGACAGTCAATTGAGAAGATTACCCTCTTCCATACCTAGTGAGGAGAAAGTTGTAGTTCTATGTAACATTAGCTACTTGCTTTAGTTTTCTTAATTATTCAGCAGTTTAAAGTGTATGTCATAGCCTATGAAATCAACAAATAATTTAAAATGAAACTGCTCGGCAAACTGTAAAGTATAGTACGGTGTGCATATTTCAATAACCTAAAGAAACTCAAGGGTATCTCAGTTTTGGAGGGAAAGTGGCCACAATCAAGCTTCGCTGTTGAACTTATTCAAATTTGACTCCCAGTCCGAGTGCCTTTATCGACCCTCTTGTTTACCAGTTTCAATACCATTCATGAAGCCATCCATTGTCATCTACGGCATTCAGTTCGTGAATATGGCATCATATTGACCTCAATACGTTACGAAAGGCTTAAATAGGCCATTCAGATCACTGCAGCGGAAAGCAGCCTCTTTACTCTTTAGGTGTGATTTCCGTTCGAGTTCCACAGTGTTATCGTTTGCGCCGGCAATCCATTTGGAATTATTTGATGTTCTACTCTGTGGACAGTACTTCTCGGTGGTATTTATTTGCTTTATACAGAATGTTGTGTTTATCTTGACCACCCAAAATAACTATGTACAGTACGCAAGCACCTCGTGAAAAATTGTTTCATACAAAAGGTGTACAATTGAAAGGGAGAAATAATACTGATGGAGAGGCTACCTTGTAGTAATACGTATTAATGAGATATCAGTACTAACATTGTTTCTTTAAATGGAACTATGTATTTATTATTCAGTTTTTCAATTAAGCCTGTCAGGCCTTTTAAAAATATAGCACAGTGGGTTATTGTTTATATGTATTTATTCACACTGAAAATGAGTAAATACCCGTTTGCAGTGGTAACTAATTACACTCAATAATGACAATTAATAATAAACACAATAATAAATACACATAATAATAAATTAATAAATAATAATAATAAATTAATTAATAATAATAATAATAATAATAATAACTAATAACAATAGTATAATAAAATCAACAAGTAACATCCTAAAATAAATGAAGCACGATCACTTAAAATAACATTTAAAGTAAATCTAATTTGTATCTTAACGCTAAGTTCGAACTAAAACCCTCGAGAATGATATGTTCATACATGCAGAAGTATCTTTCTGCATTACACTCATTTCGCTGTCAACTCACTCACTGCAATGGAACTACGACACATTTCACTGATACTACCCTGATTTCACTAACACTTCAAAAACATTTCACACTTCAAATACTTTGCTCTACTATTAGAAACTATAAAACTTCACTGACACAACACTTCAAATAACAAAACATCAAATACACCCTTTAAAAAGTGTGCATAATATAGGCCTACTATCGTGTCTATTAGTAAAGTTCTTAAGCCTATTTTTAAATATATATTTTAGTAAAGCCTTTAGTAAGTCTGCAGGTAAAGCATCCCAGTCCCTAATAGTACGATTGAGAAAAGAAAAGCTTCCAGTGTCCGTCCTCTGTCTTCTTCCCTCTAATAAACAGAACGTTAATAAATGGAACGTTATTTGATAATTTGACAGCATGGTTTCTGTGTATACTGGGTGTTCATTTCAAAGTGTGTCATGACGTCACTGTTGTTGGGTCACCGATTTGAAGCGAGTTTCCGCTTATATGTTAGAGAAGTTGCCTATTATTTAAGGCGTTTTTCAATCTGAACTTGAGAACGTGTACGGTATAACTTGAACGTCGTAGCAACAGATGGCGGTCTGTACGGTCTGTGTGCTACCATAACCTCTTTCGAACTGTGTTTTTCGCCGGCAAGTCGTACGCAGGGTATTTGTTATCATCGGTTGCGTACGGTAACATTCCACAACACAAATCAAATGCTCCGTGTCCATGTTGACCGTCGAAGTTAATGTCAACAAATACGTAAGTAATCGTCTTAACCCTCTCCCCATATCCCGACAGTACGTATTTCCAAACAGTTCACATTCCTGCCACTACCGGCGTTACCGTATGTATCAGCACGTACTCTTCAGAATGAACGCCGTACTTGCTAGCCAACTTCTCTGCCTCTTAGATTATACACCTGAGCTGCGGAAGTGTAGGAAGATTGAATTCTCTAGGCTCATCAGCTAGCCACATGACGGCATACAGCGAGCCAAGACACATTTTGAACTGAACACCCAGTAGTATGAAGTGGTTTGACTTCAAGTTGATGTAAACAATACGTAGTACATTGCAGATGATACTCTGGGTCCGTTCCATTGCACATAGCTTTGGTTTCATTCAGCTGAACGCTGATGTCTGAGTGAGTGCTCTATGCTACATTCGGTTTCATGTGTTTACTGTAAAACAAAGTTACGTGGAATGGGTTACGCGACCCTGGGTGTCTGCAATGTAGACCTACTACGTAAAGTCCAACCACTTTCTTTGCATATACTATGCACAGGAATCATATCGTCGAGGCATTAAGTAACGTTCCGTTTATTAGCGTGCTGTTTATTAGAATGGCCCATTGTGATACATTTTTGGACAGGTCTTGACGAGCTTAATTTAAATACTGAATAATAAATACATAATGCAATTTAAAGAAACGATGTTAGTACTCGTATCTCAATAAATAACGCTACAGAGTTGTATCCCCAATAGCATTATTTCCCCATTTCAGTTCTACATCTTTTGATGGAACAATTTTTCATTTGGGGTTTGCATACAAAGTAATATTGGGTGGTAAAGATAAATGGGACACCGTGTATAGTCTGTTTTGTATGAAAAATGTTTTTCAATGACCTTATTTGAGAACTGCCTGCGGAGAATTGATGGTCATTTACAAATTGTCTTCCAGACAAAGTTGCATATTACGTAGTTTAATACAGCATATTATGTCTAAATTGATTTTATGGGCTCGAATTTGTTGTGAACTGAATTTGTCAACATTAAATGATACAGAAATAAATGAAACCATGAATATTTTAACGTTGAATATCATTATTATTCGGGGTTCACTAGAATAAAACACATAGATTTTCGCATAACACTGACGCAAGTCAGTTTTTTTATGTTAATGACTTCATACCTATGGCTCATTCATAGTAACATGTTATATATAAATGAATGAATAAAAACTGATCTATTTTATTCCTAAAATCAAAGTTTGCACTGTTTAAAAGAGAATAAAAACACGTATTTTTTTTCATAATTTAGGCCCATAGATTTTTAACCGCTTGCTATGTCAAACCTGTTAAAGATAAATTATGACTAGGGGGCGGATGTGATGAAAAATCATTTTCTTATTTTTCACATTAGGACGATGCCTATTAATACAGAAATCCTTTCTATGTTAATATCAAGGTAAAAAAATATTTCTTATATTGCGTATTTTGCATTTATTGACGTTTTTGAACTAATAGATCATTTTTATATTTTTTCGGCTTTTTTGGTCATTTTTAATACTTTGAAGAACTTTTAGATCATTTGGAATGCATTTTGCTCTCTTCTTTACCGATAGGTCTGTTAAATAATTTTGTAACCAAATAGATCAGTAGTAGGCTAATTACCTACTGAATAAGTGAACAACAGTGAACTTTGAGTTTTATACTTTGGAAAAAAATCTAAAGTCCATCCCTCATTTAACTGAAGATTTCATCTCACACAACGGAAGTAATATAAAATGATTGACAACAGCTTAGTTTAAGCGAGGATTTTGACCGATACTATTCTTTTGTAGGTACGAGGGTTTCTTTAGAATTCATGCTTGGAAGGGGGAAACTTTCACCGTGTCCTGGACAGGACGTTGTGTTCTCAACGTTGTTCGGAAGGGATGTCTACTGTAGTAGACAGTATTTTTAACACAAAGATTGCAAGAATGCACGCTGCGCCCACAATTTGTTTTGTCATTCACACTCCCTCATCTAGAAGATCTGGTAACAAAAGTGAAGAGCGGAACGAGGAGGATAAGGAGAATGAAGGCACTAAAATGGCCCACCCCTGATTGAAACACATTGTAAACCCTCATTAAAATTTATAATTTTTCCTTAAAACTTTCATTTTGGTCACGATCCGAGGGCACCGGCCGTCCGGGTTCATTTTTTTTTCGGCTCGGTTAGAAAAGCCAACGTACTATGGTAGGAACGATCATGATTTTAAAATCAAATGTAGGAAACAGAAAACGGATGTAGGTAAATTCTCATTTTTAAATAGAACTATAAATGATTGGAATGATCTACCTGCAGCGGTCTTTGAGGGCTGTCCTTCCTTAAGGAGATTCAAGAATAATTTAAAAAGTTGTGTATAAAGTGCACATGTATTTATTTAGCCTGACGAGTTACTTCCTTGGTTTGAATTGTAAATTATTTAAAAATAGCGTGTAAGTGGGTCTTAGACCAGAAATGTTTAGTTTAAATGTAGTTCTGTTTATAAGTACAGTATGCATAAGGATGTAATTATTTGACTTCTTTGAACTGTTGTATCAGTGAAGCGAGGTGAGTCAGTGAAGTTATAGTTTTTACAGTGCAGTGAATAGTTCCGATCAGTGATAATTTATAGCGTCAATGAAATGTGTTCTATAGTGTCAGTGAAATGTGTGCTAAAGTGTCAGTGAAATGCGTCATAGTGCCACTACAGTGAGTGAGATGAGAATAAAGTGAAAGACTATTGAAACTTATGTAGGGCCTGTACATAATAATGTAGGTTGTAATGTAAAATTAGGTATTTTATTTATGTTTTATTATTATTGTATTAAATTATATTGTGTATTCTTATTGTATTGTGTATAAAATTGTAGGCCTATTGTGTATTGTATAATTGTATTGTGTATTGTAAATATTGCTTATCATTTCTTTATTGTGTATTGTTTATATTGTGTATACCACTGCCACCGGGTGCATGCCCACTTGCAGTGTAAATAAATACATACATACATGTTCTTTTCCTTTATCTTAGCCAAATTCCAGGAAGTTGCCTCCTCGCTCCGAGATTTACAGGGGAGTCAATGAAACAAGGTGACTAATTTTTAAGAAGTTGTAGTGCGAGTAAGGTGAATAATATTTAAATGTAATTTTCTTTTAATTTCATATAATTTTTTCGTTAGTTTAAGGGCATTTTAAGGATCAATTTAAGTACTTTCAACGCGGGCTACTTTGACCCTTAAGGTGTTACTTGAACCCAAAAGAAAAAAATCTTTTCGTCGATGTAAAATAACAGTTTGGTGTCGAAAGTTGTGGTTTTTTTTTCTCTCTGCAAACTTTCATCTGTACAAATATTTTCACCTAAGTTACTCCAATGGCAAGTAAACATTTTTCTTCTCTGAGTTCAAGTAACACCTTAAGGGTCAAAGTAGCTCGCGTTGACGGTAGATTTTTAGGTCATCAATATCCGTCCCCCTTAATTATGACATATTGCGAGCGAAATTCGTTATTTTAATGCATATTTTCAAAACTGCAGTCCGTTTTATTGCGACTCTTAAATTTTAGGACTTAGGACCATTTTTTCAATAATGTGACGTCACGCACAGAAAAACATATCTACAGGAAGCAGTCTCAGTGAATAATAAATGCGATTTTACAGGCCTAGTAAAAGATAATACAAAGAAAATAAAATTCTCAATCTAGTAACACTGAAAATTTTTTGTATTTTCTAATTTCGTTTTTAACTCTCCAAAAGTGTACAATGTGTTTAAATGTTTGAAGAGATAAACTTATGAACACAATGCCAAACATATTTCCAAGTGAACTCAACGTGAATATAAAATGTGATGACAATTCAGAATTGGTTGAGTTTATGAAGGATACATTTGGACTTGACTTCCTTTCTGATCTCGTCCACGGAAAAACTGTATTTAAGACTTGTATAGACATTGTATTTGAACCTATTTTGGACACGTTATCTTGCATAAAGTACATTTCTTACTTCAGCTACCATAAGCCTATTTTAAGTACAAACAATCAACATACTCCTGTTTAGCTGATTGAAGTAACTCATGAATAATCAAAATACTTAGGGTGCTGTAAATAAATAATGTACACCCTTTAACGCGGAAAACTGTCGCTCTCTTGAAGCCTAAATTTGTCTAAGTGTCGTTCGGGTTAACGGCATATTCCTTACGGTTTAGCGGTAGATATGTTTCTTCTCGTTTCAAAGGCCAGGGTTCGAATCCTTCTATGTAAAACGCACTCGTGTAAACATAGCGCACACGATGATTTCTAAGCTATTCCGAAGTGGGACAGCGACCAATTTCCTTGTCAAAGAGTGTGCAGTAGAAATATTTCAATAATGGTTTACTTATTTTAATGCCAACGCTGATACTTGCGTTTTTGCCAATTTATAGACACGTATTCGCCGGTCAGTTTTTCCGAATAAGTTCTTCAATGCGTTGAATCTTGTATTCGAGTCGCAGTACATGCAGTGTGCTGCGCGTTAGGAACTGTAATGAACACACATTTAAATGATTTGCGATACTCCAAGACTACCGAACGAACGAGACAAGGCAGTTTTCACGGAACTTTATTATAAAACTCAATTTTGTATATTTTATATCGCCAGATCATTCATTGCAAAATTAACGCCTTTTAAGTTTTCAGCGGACCAAACAGCTGATAGTTCTAATGAATTAAATTGGAGTTACATGGGGAAGTGGCAGTACTTCACAACCAAATTCAGTAACAATAATTTTGGCGTCTGACCGTGCGTGAAATCATTACAAGGCAAGGATATAATATACTAGATATAATAATAGTAATATGCGTTACAAGAGCGGTATGTTGAAGTTTTCATGTTCGAGGAAAAGTTTGAAAAAGCGATACGTAGTTGAGCTTTTTTAATTTCCGAGAATTTTAAGAAAATATACCGCTCGTGTATCGTACATTATTTTGTGCGAAGATCGTTTATTACATACCTGAAAGAGGAATTTCTAATTAGTTGCAATGAAATCTCCATCTTGGTTTCTGTTCAATGACGGCAAATTTGCAAAACAAAAATATCTATCTTCAACATTGTTGCTTTAAAATGTTTTCTGTGTTTACTATACTCCAGCAGGCCGTGATATAGGGGAGAGTCGGGTAGTATCAGACATCGGGTAATATCGGACAGTGAGTTTCTTTCATCTACCACACGATGATAGTACCTGATTGACATGGTTACGTTTCTGTGAAGTCGCATAGAGAAACGTAACCATGTCATTCAGGAACTACCATACGGTGGTAGATGAAAGAAACGCACTGTCCGATACTACCCGATGTCCGATACTACCCGACTCTCCCCTACGTCTGTCTTTCCCCCCCCCCCCGGTCTATAAATGCGAACTTAAAACAAACGATAAGGTTATGTAATGATTTATTTTTCATTTTAATATTTTAACAATATTATTTATGTAACATATTGCAGTAATAACATCGGCATCTGGACTCTTCTTGATTTTTTCACGGCTTCCTTAATGTTACTTGCATCACGAATGCAGTAACTTTAGTGGAGTTGTAGAGTATATTAAATTTTTGCAAATATTTAAAAACAATAATTAACAGTGCAATTTAGGTGAAATTGCAGTGGTAAGTTTCCAATTTATAATTATTACTATATTGAACGTCTCTAAAAATAATATGTTAAAAACCTAAAGCAGTAAAATCAATATGTCACGTAAGCGGAAAGGAGAGGGAAATTGTTATGTGTGTTAGGTTGGGAATACTGAATGTGGAATTTTACATTTTCCGCAGATTGGTTTTGTGCGGAAACCAAGGAAATACGCACGATCTCGCACAAAAGTTTTTAAATCAATCTC
This sequence comes from Periplaneta americana, assembly GCF_040183065.1. NCBI lineage: Eukaryota > Metazoa > Arthropoda > Insecta > Blattodea > Blattidae > Periplaneta > Periplaneta americana. The sequence continues at coordinate 70,468,575 of NC_091117.1, read as the reverse complement.
TCCATGACAACCAAAACATTGACAACAATAAAATCCGTAATCATTCCAGAGATGAACAACACTAACTGCCGCTCTTGCTCTCTGTGTTCGTTGAATATGTCTTTCAAGTCTTGTCATTCTCGTGCGCTTCGAATCTCGCTCGTCATTCTCGAAATAGCATTTCGTCGGCGTGGAAAGATTTCGTAACTTTGAACAACATATATCATTCAAATAAATAACATTATACATGTTCAAATGAGACAAAAAGACAAAACAGAACAGTATCTTAGTTATCAAAAGGTTCTGGTTTTATTATATTATATAACCTATGGTTATACAGGGATATAATTTTATTTTTTACTAATATTTTAATATTAACTTGCCTATACCTCTGGATCAACGCAGTTTGCTACCCCCTTCCACGACTGGAGTTCGATGATACTGGCGTATTATACAAACAAATCACTTTACTAGGTATAGGAGAGAAGAAAAGTAGTTCATCCATTTACATAAGCTAGGAAATATTGCGCTTTTGAGTTTGATCATTTTCATTAGGTTTTTGTTTAATTAATATACAGTACAGTATTAACAACGGGTGTTTTTACTCACGAACTGAGCTGTCCATGTTGACGTATTCATTATGCACTGTATATTATATTATACTGTCTGCAGCACATTAGCGTACAATATAGAGAATGAAGTTAAATTGAAAAATAATCATAATATGGATATTTATCACATTTTTTAAAATAATGGCCGTTCATTTCGATAGAGGCTTCAGTTCTAATGTTCATATTATCGCACTATAGATTATTGTACCTAATCCCAATTACCAGTTTCGTTCTTCGTACTAGTAACTCATGTTGAAATAATTCTGTATCTACTATATAAAAGAGTACCTTACGTATTGTAAATTAAATCTTCACTTCTCCCCGATCCGAAAAGATAAAATTACTCAGATATGCTACCTACTCTCCGTCCAAGTGGTTATGTCGTAGGGTCGTAGAAAGGGGGGAAATCACATGATAGTTAATTACTTAACGAGGCCCTTTTATTTAAGGTATTTTACACAGTTGTATAATATTACGTAGACGTCCAATTCCTAACAGAATTTAATGTTCTCAGAAAAGAGCTAAGACAGCCCAGCCACTAGCTGGCGAATAAAATCTAATGGGGGAAACCGGGATACGACGTAGGCAAATGGACGACAGTACCTGTGCGAAAATGATTCAGTATTGAAAGCTCTTTCGTCACTGGAAAACGCGAACATATTTTTGGAACGTACTGTTTGCTATGATCGTTAGACTACTATGACTGTACATGCGGTCTTGGATCTGTGTGGAGGACGGTTGAACTTCATTAGTAGAAGGGGTGGGAGTGAAGTACATTACAAAAACTCAGGTACAATAAAAATGGAAGTAAAAATAAAATGATGTCCCTGTATAAATAGAAAAAAAAAACAATTCTCAAATAAATTTGCAGTTCTAAGAAACATAAAACATAACAATAATATATTTTTACTTGAGATTACACACTGATCTCAAACATACTAAAAGAAATTCCTAGCCTTTTAATAAGAGCCTAGTAATTAAATAAAGACTGGAGAACGGATTATTATACACTGAAAGGTAGACATGTATCAAACACGCTACTTGATTGTTTATACATATATAACAGTTGAAAAAGTAGATAAAAGTTAAGTAACGTATAAACAACTGTGGCGATTCAAGGCTGCTTGACTTCGGGACTTAGCAAGATCGAGTCACGGAACACTCACAACCAGTCTTCATGTCAAGGACGCGACAAAATATAGCACTGTCGTGCGGATTTTCGGCTTTGCGGCCGCTGTTAGTCTCGCTTTCTCGATCGTTGTTCACCTATAATTCATTAATTTATAACTTCTTCACAAACAATTCATTGCAAAGAAAGTCCTACAATTTAAAATTGAATTTAGACAACATAATGAAATTTAGACACCAGTAAAGTTTAAAATAGCGTATAGCAAGCGAGAGTAATAGTTTTTATGCCCTGGTGGAAATTATCACCCGACTTCGTCTCGGACAGTAAACTTTCCACTTGCGCATAAAATCTAATTTTACTCCCTTATACTATAAATGATTATAGGTTTATCCGATGACCTAGTCCTTTAAGCAATAATGAAGATAAATTACACAACTCAATGCATCATCTGAATCTTTTTGAAAAAAGTTAATAATTAGTTAAGCTAGAGAAATTAAATTAAATTCCGTCAATTTTGTGATAAATTGCTAGTCAGAAGTAAGATATGCATTAGAAATTTCATACCGGAATAGATCAATACATTTGAATATTTAGGCTACACTCTTATTTACTAACAAGAGTGTGATAGAAAAGAAAATAAATTTATAAACAAGCATTAAGAATCATTAACCATATTCTTCCAGTCGGAAATATCCGACAGTCCATAAGAATCAAGCTACAGAAAATATTGCCTATTATGGTCCCTCAGTAAAGCTTATATTCTTCGACGACCATTTGGTTCACATTTAAGAGCCGTAGGAAGGAGATTTTTGAAGACAATTTTTGGCTACTATCGTTTGGAATTTAAGAAGAATGATGCTAAAAATAACAACGATTGTACAATATTTAAAAAGTACTGAAAAAATTGGCTTCAACACTTAAAATAATTAAAAGCTTCATAATATCTGAATACATTCTTGCTACGTAACTCGTGGAAGTAGCTACATTGAAAACCCTCAGAAACAATTCAAAGAAACTGTTAAGTGAACCATTAGGCCTATTATTCCGTCAGATCTCGGCCACTTAGTCACTCGTAATGAGTGCATGTCTGCACATAGTGGGTTGGACATTGTGCCACTGTCCCACATCTGTGACACAGTGCATGAGGGTTGGCCACTGAAGGGAAAGTAAGAAGTGGAACTTAAACTGAGAGGATTCAATCCGGCATCGGAACTGGAATCCGGTGTGGCTTAGTGGATAAAGCGTCAGCACGTAGAGCTGAAAACCCGGGTTCGAATCCCGGTGCCGGAGAGAATTTTTCTCCTCTCCACCCATGCTTCATCTATTACAAGAGAGTAAGATAATTATGAATTATGTTAATGCAAGAAGATTTGCGTTGTTAGCAGAAAAGGAGGTGATATTGTGGGATATGCTACTGGAGCTAAATAACAGCTGTGAGCAGTGTGGGATGAAGATACTGTAAATACAAACAAGACGAAGACCACGGTTATCGGAAGAAAAATAAGTAATGTAAATGTGCGAATTCTAAACAAGGCAGTGAAACAAGTGGACACTTTCAAATACATGGGATGTACTATAACCAGTAATGGAGCTGGTGCCAGGAAGTCAAAAGGAGGATGGTAAAGGAAGCTTTTAATAGAAAAAGGAGCATCTCAGGATATCTGGAAAAAGAACTAAGGAAGAGACTAGTGAAGTGCCTTGTGTGAAGTGTGGCATTAAGCATCTCAGGATATCTGGAAAAAGAACTAAGGAAGAGACTAGTGAAGTGCTTTGTGTGAAGTGTGGCATTATACCTGACACAAACAAAGACATTACGACGAAATGAAGAGAAGCGACTAGAAGCGTTTGAAATGTGAATGGATAAGAATGAAGCGTGTGAATTGGACAGGCAGAATAAGAAATGGAGCTGTGTTTGAAGGGGTGAGTAAAGAAAGAATGATGCTGAAACTTATCAAAGAGAGACGGAGGAATTCACTGGGTCACTGGTTGAGAAAAAACAACCTACTGAAGGATGTATTGGAAGGAATGGTAAACGGTAGAAAAAGGTATCATATGGTATGCGACATTAAAATATGTGGTTTATATGTGGACAGAAAGAGGAAGTCAGAAAATATTGTCACCTGAATGCAAGAACTAGGTAACTCGAAATTTGCGTTTTTTAGTTACCTCTTTTATAGCATAGCAAAAATCGCACAAAATGTAATCCAAGAACTAGGTAACTGATCGAACGATACCAGCGACATCTATTTTCAATGTAACAAATAGGTAAAAGAAAACGAGAAATTTTCCTTAGTGCAATAAATAAGTAAATACGCAATATCTCAAAATAGGAAAAATCAAGTTACTTAGTTCTTGCATTCAGGTGACGATATAAAAGATTGGGTTCACTGTGAAAGACCTGTCTTGGGAGAAAACCCATGACTGAATGAATGAATGAATGAATGAATGAATGAATGAATGAATGAATGAATGCATATATAATAGGCATAGGTTATATCAATCCATCTAAAAGGACAGGAATAGTCGTAAATGTGTAATTCGCATTTTACAAGTAAGTAGAGTGGATTGGGGGAAGATGCCTGACTTTTCCTTTCATTGAAAATTTAAGATACTGTTCATTTAATTTTGAATTTCATATTGAAATATCAAAGTCTGGAAGGTATTTTGAAACTATATTTTCGGTATAAAAAGAAGAGGAAATCTTAATTACCTTGTTTATAGATATAGGTTTTCTTCTTGTCTGCACTGTAGGCATCTTTCCCCGATAGTCGGGTAAGATGGCAAATGCAATTAACACATTTACTGATATATGTATTTATCTGAGCTTAGTTTGATACATGTAATTAACAAAGTTGACTTAATCTAAAGCTCATGGACACTTTTTTCACTCGTTTATCACTAATTAGGAACACAGTCGTTGCACATATTTTATTGCCGTGTGCAAGACTCGTGAAATCACTTCTGCACACAATGAATTCAAGCCAGTTCATTTTTTGTCATAATTCTTTTTTAGGAGGTGTTTAAGTGTGCAGTAAGGAATCCCGTATACTTTCGATGCTCTAAAACATTTCATACTCTCTGTTATAACATGTTCCATCACAAGCTGAAGACTGTCTTCAAACCACTGACTTCTATCAGAGGATCTTATGTAATGTTTTCACATTTCCTGCAATAAAACAAAAAAATAAAACTCTTGCAACAAGTTGCCATATTACCCCAAAAAAAAGTGATCATCTTCCCCAAATATCGGGATAAGATGCCTAGTGCTGTGACGCAACCTAAGATGGCGGAACAAGGTCTTGGTTGTTAACAATACAAACTTTAGAACTTTTACTACAATATCCATTACAAAGGTTTGACAGTTATTACGAATTTAAGGATGTATTAAAGTTTTAACATACCTTTGCAGTTATTTTATAGCAGAAAGATGAGCTGTTTTCTTGCTTTTTTTTTTTCTTCTCACAATAAGCACCCCCCCACGTGACAAAATGAGTTAACTTCCACTCTACAAACATTCAACTGTCTCAGTGATCATGAAGACATGCGAGTGGCTTTCTCTCTTGAAAGAATGTGAAACTACAAAGAAATAAGCATCTTACTCCGATAGTCATCTGCTCCCGATTCACTCTATAACCGTCATGTTCCCTTGTAGGATCTTGCATATTCATGTGAAGGCAATGTATTATTTCAGAATTCCTGTTGTGCAACTGAGAAAGATGTCAGACATGAAACCGTTATGCAATAAGATAAAATCATGACATCTTCCAGACTTTGCATAACCGGGATATTCAGTTAACCACATTATATTATGCAAAATGTGATCAATGTAGTACATATGTAACAAGCGGGGTAGCAAGTTATAGTTACGGAAGTAATATAGCTCATAGTAGAGAAAGGTGGATCAAATTGCTCTTGTGCGTCATCTTGCCTCTCCATACTGCAGGCACGGCCCACAATAGTATGCGATGAATATGTGATTTTTTTGCTATTTTCTTTCCGCTATATGTAGATTAAGGAAACGCATGATGAAGATTCGTAACTGCACGGAATGATGTTATGGTTATGGATGACGATCCCTGCTTGTTCATACGGCACAAATTTCTCCCTATCTCTGAGGTTATTGCATTTTTAGAGAATAAATGTGGCATTCCTTAACCTCACAGACATAAAGTCTCCAATACCCATTCTTGTAATGTGACCGCAACAGAATTTATGCCGTAAATGTGTGTCTAAAATCCAGAACAGTTTTATAGGTACCGTCATTTTTATTTCTGCCTCATATTTCCCTCTTATTTTCCTTGCTTCTTTTTCCTTACTCTATCGTTAAGGGAACTGAGTAATGGAGATGACAACGACAAAATGTTCTGTGTGTGTGTGTGTTTTTTTTTTTTTTTTTTTTTTTTTTTTTGCTTAAAATTCAACGTTATTAACTGCAAATTAAAATAGGTTCAAGGCAAAGCTTGTATTGTTACAAGATTTTTTCTTCCCAAAAATTGTCTTTTAATAGGTTCTCCTTTCATTTAAATGCAGATATAGGCTATTTTAATTCACATTTTCAGTTAATATTTTTAGAAACCGAAGTCCTGCTTTCTCAGAAATGATTAAAGCTACAGTTCCCAAATTGTGTGCACTCCTCCTAAGTATTATAATACATACGTTGGTAAGCTTTCATCAATTTTTTCAAATATTTATTCTGATAAATAATGAAATGGGTTTGCACAAAATTTAATTTCATATTTCACATGGTACAAATTATTTTGAGTACTAGCAAAGAAATTCATTTATAATCAACTTCAGAGTCTACAGAAGGTAATGTCCGTCGTTTTAATACAATGGCTCAATACAACATTAAGCAATCCACCTCTTTGGGGTAACGGTTAACATGCCTGACCGTGAAACGAGTGGACCCGGGTTCAAATCATGGTTCGGAAAAGTTACATGATTGAAATTCTTCTGAGGATTTTCCTCTCCTCCATTTGAGCAAGAATTTCTGGATAACTTTCGGAGCTTGACCTCTAACTCATTTCGCCTTCATTAATTCCAACTTCATCTATCATCTCATATAGTTTCAAGTGGACCAGGAGATTGGACGGACGTGGTACCGTGATTCATCTAAAGATGTCATTTGTCTGGGATCGCTGCATAGATCCCAGAGAGATGTAGGCCCTACGGGTTTCCTCAGTGGACTACGACAGACCAGGCAGTGCAGCTCCCTCGGACAGATGGCGTCTGGGCGAGTCGCGGTATCCTTTGAAACGATACGCCGCGCCGCACAGTGGTCTAGAATGCAAATTTAGCGGGACATATTAATAACTTTTCAGCTACCTGACAGATTTTTATGAAATTTTACACAGTAGTTACAGGTAGCATATATGTTTTGTATGCAAGCTCTCGTTACGTTGGTATAAGGGGAACTACCCCTTATAGGGGGGCTCATTTAGACAAAATTAAAAACTTTTTTCCTATCTGACAGATTTTTATAAAATTTTACAGAGCAGTTGCAAGTAGCATATATGTTTTGTATACAAGCTCCGATTACGTTCGTATAAGGGGAACTACCCCTTATAGGGGGCATAATCAGACAAAATTGGTAACTTTTCTCATATTTAACAGATTTTTATAAAATTTTATACAGCAGTTACAGGTACCATATATGTTTTGTATACAAGCTCTCGTTACGTTGGTATAAGGGGAACTACCCCTTATAGGGGGCGGAATTAGACAAAATTAGTAACTTTTCTATTTAACAGATTTTTATGAAATTTTACAAAGCAGTTACAAGTAGCATATATGTTTTGTATACAAGCTCTGATTACGTTCGTATAAGGGGAACTACCCCTTATAGGGGGCGGAATTAGACAAAATTAGTAACTTTTGTCCTATTTAACAGATTTTTATGAAATTTTACAAAGTAGTTACAGGTAGCATATATGTTTTGTATACAAGCTCTCGTTACATTGGTATAAGGGGAACTACCCCTTATAGGGGGCGCAATTAAACAAAATTAGTAACTTTTCTCCTATTTGATAGATTTTTATGAAATTTTACAAAACAGTTACAAGGAACATATATGTTTTGTATACAAGCTCTGATTACGTTCGTATAAGGGGAACTACCCCTTATAGGGGGCGCAATTAGACAAAATTAGTAACTTTTCTATTTAACAGATTTTTATGAAATTTTACAAAGTAGTTACAGGTAGCATGTATGTTTTGTATACAAGCTCTCATTACGTTGGTCTAAGTGTAACTACCCCTTATAGGGGGGCGCAATTAGACAAAATTAGTAACTTTTGTCCTATCTAACAGATTTTTATGAAATTTTATACAGTAGTTACACTTAGTACATTTGTTTTGTGTACAAACTCTGTTTACGTTGGTATGAGCAGAAGTGCCTCTTACAGGGGGATGCATTTAGACAAAATCTTATGGGAGGAAAATGTAACATTTTAGGTACTATTGCACCTTTTGGACACTCGGGAAGCTTATTTGGTACATAATTAACAAGCTGTCATCTTGAATTCCCTGAATTATACTGAGGAAGCAGATTCGGTTCACAGATATTGAAATAACTGCAACCGAGAAAAATTGCACTACTGCACCTCGAAAGAATAGTGCTCATAAATTATTACTTCCGCAAATCTGCGCACCTTAAGACTAGATTTAAAATAGAGGTAAAGAGTGGAGGAAGTGAAAATAAAATCATTTTTGGACGAACCAAAGGGGTTTTTTTTTTCTCTACCTTAGCAAAGTCTGCACTCAATGGTTATATTTATATTTTGTCCCGTGTCCATTCATGCTAATTTGACATGCTATAACAACATTAAATGTAACACAAACAAACAGTGTTACATACCTAAAGAACTACTTGACATGTTGATACCAAATATGAATGGAATCGACCACTTACAACAGAGTTACAGCACAAGGAAAACGGCACACTCGCGACGCTTGCTGAGTAAGAATGCTGGGTGGCGAAATGTGGCATGTTTCCGGCTTCTTATCTCGCTATGCAGCCACCTCCGCTGATGAAGATTATCAATTCAGTGTTACTCAGTTATATTGGAAAAATAATTTAAGGGTTTAATTTCATTTTTTTACATGTCATTTTTCTCCATTTGTCCTCCTAAATATGAATTTTAGACCACTGTGCGCCGGCAGTGTTTACGCGGTTGCTTACCTACTCGCCGCGCCGGTACGGATCCCAGAATTTACTAGTCATCAAAGGCTATCGACGCGCGACGGTCCATTTTATCATTTTGTGTACCATGGTTTCAAATAGCATCTTTTGTCTTATATTTTTTGCAGAACTCCTTTTAAGCATCATGGCAATGGACAAGACTCGTCTTTTTCTTCGAAATGCCGTCTTCGTTTCTTTTCATTTATTCGCTGACCAAAAAAGTCGTTTTGTTCACAGAAGCTGATATTAAAACAGGAAATACAAAATTATTTTTCTTTTTTAGAACTCTCTGTAGACACGTTCCCAGAGGCGGCACCTTTTAATTATTACTATACACTTCTAGATTATTCGTGATCACATATTGTTACATACGTTACTCTGTACGTTAACAGAAAACCACAATTCCAAGTCACACAGAGATTGTGTGCACTCGATGTGGATCTCTGGCTTTTCGTCAGCCCACGCGAGTTGTGTGGATATAAAGGGAAAGGTTGAGACGGTGTCGGGTGGAGTTCCCGGGTAGCTCAGTTGGTAAGAGCGCTGGTACGTTCAACCAGAGGTCCCGGGATCGATACCCGGCCCCGGAAGAATTTTTTCCTTGAAATTATTCGAACTTTGTGTTATTTACACAAAACTTGAAAATAAAACCAGCTCAAAAATGTATTTATTAATTTATTTCCATGAAAATAATTTAATACATCGCGTAGAAAATCATATAAAATTAACTCCCCTATGCTATGTAATTTACGCGTCCATCCTGACTGTTAGGCCTACTACTTCGGGACCTTCTCCTGGTACGTTCGTTGTTTTTTCGGAATGACTTCGTTGTCGAAAGATTTTTTTTTTTTCGAATTTATTGATTTGTTTTGTGCTGAAGACGTGCTATGGAAAGTGAAATTTAAAAATTATCAAAACAAAGCGAAAATAAATTAAGGGGAAAAACTACAGAAAATCATATAAAATTAACTCTCCTATGCTATGTAATTTACGCGTCCATCTTGACTGTTAGGCCTATTACTTCGGGACTTTCTCCTGGTACATTCGTTGTTTTTTCGGAATGACTTCGTTGTCAAAAGATTTTTTTTTCGAATTTATTGATTTGTTTTGTGCTGAAGACGTGCCATGGAAAGTGAAATTTAAAAATTATCAAAACAAAGCGAAAATAAATTAAGGGCAAAAACTACAGAAAATCACGAAAATTTTCAAAAAAGAATTTTATTGGTTATTTCACTCCTTTAGAATGTACATTTTCGTATTCCAAATAGATTTAGATTAATTCTGATTACAAATACCGTATGTTTATTTTTTAAATTCAGGCTGTAACTGGTCATGGCATTTAAAGAGCTGTCAAAATTACTTTTTCCTCAAAGAATTATTTTTTACAAATCTCTGATTACAAATCTACGAAAGGCAAGAGAGACTTACGTCATACTCTATACCCGTCTGCATAGTCAACTGCAATCATTGTATTAGGGCCCGCACTCCCGCGGTCTATTCATCATCATCATTATCATCATGAACCGTATTCTGTCCCAAGGCGTACGGATATAAGGTTAGTTGTTCATAAACTATATTGAAGTGACGCCATTATTTGGCGCGTGGCACAGGTACTATCACGAAACACTTGCACTTGTTTGTACTGCAGTTGACGTTCTATTTATAATTCAAAACTAGAGCTTGAAGACTGTTGAAAATGCATTCTAGTGATTAATATTGATACTACGATGACATGTACTACAATTTAAATTATTTTTTTTTCCATATACTTTTAGTGCTACTGGCAGAGTTAAGGCCTTCTGTTCTACCCAATCACTATAAAACACATACGCAGGTGTAATTACCGCCCTCACATAAGCCCGCCATCGGTCCCTATCCTGTGCAAGATTAATCCAGTCTCTATCATAATATCCCACCTCCCTCAAATACATTTTAATATTATCCTCCCATCTGCGTTTCGGCCATCCCAAAGGTCTTTTTCTCTCCGGCCTCCCAACTAACACTCTATGCATTTCTGGATTCACCCATACGTGCTACCAGAAATGCATAGAGTGTTAGTTGGTAGACCGGAGGGAAAGACACATAGCAAATATAAATATCGTAAATATAGAAAACAATGAAATGATGATGATAATAATAATAATAATAATAATAATAATAATAATAATAATAATAATAATAATAATAATAGTAAGAGCAAACTGTAATATGTTTATTTACATGTAATTCTATGAGTTAAAAAATTACAATTTGGTGTTAAATAACACAATTTGGATGTAAAGAATGATTAACATGCTGCAATGAAGGAAAATAGATATGTTAAAAATAACTATTCTACAAAAGTAATATTTGCAGAAAAATCACATTCTAGAGCAGGGGTCGTCATCAAAGAGCACGCTGGGGCTAGTCTCTCTTACCCGCGGAAAACGCAGTGCACTAGGGTGTACTCCGTAGCTGTTAGCGGGTATGCTCTCTATCTCTCCCTGTTGCACGACAGTGCACACGGGACAGCACCGCGTACCCTTTGCACATTTCAGGGAGTGCTGGCGACCACTGTTCTAGGGAATGAAAGCAGTCTTTCTGACAATCGGCTTTTGAAAGTAGTCAATGTCTGACAGCTCTTTACACTATGCAAACTAGAAATGCTATTTTCATTATGTATACCAGTAGTGTCAGAGTTGTAATCTCCGAAACCGGTTGTGGTGCTAGAGACGTCCAGTTGGAGCGTGAACTTGCTTATGTCTGTGGAAGCACCGGAGCACGCAACGAGTTATAGTGGAGCGCTCCGCTCCGTTTAGGCTGCGTCTGACAACGCTGATGTATACTGTCATAAAGAATGAACGCTTACACTGATCAAACATCATTGACACTGTTGTATATAATTTGCAAAAAAAAAAAAAAAAAAATGCAGGCCATAGTGTTACGAAATAAAATACCTTGCATTACAATACAGAACACTGTATATATTCTTAGACAAATGTAGGCCTACATTCTTTAAAATTGTGTAACTAATAGAAATATATAATTCTAGTATAGGCCTACATAGTGTAAATAATATAAATTGTAAATATTAATGTACCTAACTGTTAAAGTGGTAAATGTTTTGTTCTGTCTCGCTATACAGAAAAAAAGTCACATGTACCGTCAGTCAAGTATTTCGCGTCGTTGACATAAAAGCTCCAGTAATACTTAATCTTGAAACCTCCTGGGACAAAGTACGGTCTCTAACCATTATTATTCAACGTCGGAGAGAACTGCGTGTAACCTATCTAGCTAGGCTGGACGCGGCCTCTTACTTTGTGCTCGCATACACGACTTTGCGGTACTTTATTAGAGATAACATCGTAGCGAATGTATGTGACTTAACCACAAACACGACTAACAGCCTGATTTAAAAGTGTGTAAGACTACTTCGTTTATATGACGTCATTCCATTTTCGAGCAATGAATTGTAATGATATTTTGAATTCCAACTAATCACAGTCATACTTTGCGATAATTTTTGCAGCTGGATTTATCGCTACAAATTTATCGCATGGTCGTTCTTTTGTTCAGTTGTTGTCGCCAACTGTTTCCCCGTAAATTGATGATCATGAATACGTTAGATGCAACTACACAGTTAAACGTTTCTCTCAACTTTAAAGCAATGAATGCAAGATTGATATTTAATATTAATTAATATATTTACGCAGTGAAGACGACATTCAAAACGGTGCACCATGTAGACACAAAATCTTCATGCATCTTAATTGAACGTACCTTTTAAACTTGATTCTTTCAATATTCTTCCCAGATTGTACGCTTACGCGATTGGAATATTGAACTGTGTAGATGCAGCTTTAGTTCCGTTACACACTACAGCGAGAATGCGTTTGTCGAGCTATAAAAAATGGTTTCGTGTAGCACTGATTGTAACGGTCGAAATAAGTCACAGCTGACATTTGTTCTGCTCCCACAGGTAACTTAACCTATAATTGTAGCCTATAAAATTTGTATTTTGTGAATAGAATTAAACAATTAATAAAAAGCCAGATGCTCAAATTTATGTAACATCATCGCTTATCAAGACCTTGTATAGTAATTATATACAAGATCTTTGATCAAACTGCCTTCCGTATGGCGTAATAAAATTCGTGTTTTAATTATTATCTACACAGAGATGGCTTCACTGTATAGCAACATGTCTCAGTGTGAATACATAAGCATTATTAATCAGGTTACTGAAATTATAAGATTTTAAAATAAATTAGGATATCAGCAGATAATGAAAATGTTATAATAATAAGAGAAAAGTGCTGTACATGTAATTAACATTGTTAAACCTGTATTTCGCTTTTCCCAATTGGCATTACTGAATAATAACATCAAATTTCTTTATTGCAGTAATCGATATTTATCTATTTCAACTTCACAATGTCTGAATAGGTTAAGCATTCGTAAATATACAATTATTAACATTTTGTGATCGAATTTTAGGGATATATTATTTACATTTTTATTTTATTCACGAAATAGTCCTAATAAATGTCACTCGAGGTCTGAGATTTCCCACATAAATCTCAGACCTCTCGTGACATTACTACAGATTATACCCATCTTCGTCCTGTTTATAAAAAGTTCATAACTTCATACTTATATCAATTACTGATAAGAGGTTGATTTTCTTAATGAAGAAAATGGAAACGAATGTTGAGAAAATCTTAGCGTCGATGATGCAATAAAGTATATGATGTGTTCATTTTTCGCTATAAATCAGGGAATGAGTTTCGTGTTCATTTGGTCTAGCAGAAAATAGAGAGGTGAAGGTATAGCTCGTCCCCTTGCAGTCGTACCTTAGAAGTTTGTCGACATTATGGAGTGGAGATTCTAATCCACTTTACACTGAGAATCAAACCTTGTGAAACATCTCTTCCCTCCGAGTGCATAAAACGTTCTCAAATCCCTGACACATTATTGGAGGATAGTTCTGCAGTGCCTGGGAAAACTGACATAAGTCAGTTTGCACAAACCTTTTTTTGATAATTTATTGACAACTTACGGAAAATCTGCTCGCTTGGAAAAAGAGACATAATTATGTCCCCATTACAATAATGCATACAGAAAAAAATCAAATCGATATAAACCAGTGTAAGTTGTCAATAAATTATCAAAAAAGGTTTATGGAAACTGACTTATGTCACTTTTCCCAGGCACTGCAGAGTTGAAAACTGAATATTAGAGTATGAAATAGAATATTATAGTTGTGTACGCGGCGGTGGAGAGAGAGTTTTTTTTAACAGCATCATGATGATACACAATGTTTCTATTCTGCCTGAGGCACGGTTATTTTTCCGTTGATAATGTGATGGATCAACTGCGCTTCTCCGAGTCGCCCTTCGGCTTCCTACCAACCCGACTGCACAGAAATCCTACATACAGGATGATTCAGGATCTCTGCAACAAACTCTGGGGATCGATAGATCTATATATCTCACAATAAGGATCATTTTTCTTAAAACAACCCATGTTCTCCGATGCCTCGTTTAGGAACCAAGCCATAGATCGTAAAAAAACAGGTTTTTGTTACATTAACAATTATGAAATGAATATATTACTTTACAAGCATATTTTCTGTCAAGTTACAGGTGTTCAAAGTGTCTGCCCTGAACCTGATTACACTCATTACACTATCGTAACAGTGATTATCGGCCTGTGTTCAATTTGATCAAAAGCAGCTAATATTCGCATACTGTACTCCAACCAGGATAAAGTCTCAGACGCAGCAGGATAATGTTGTGAATGAACGTTGATGTCATAAGATGTCATAAGGTCACACACGTGGGTACAAATATCCCCATTGGCTAACTCTCAAAGCACAAACAATAACATTGATACACATACTTATACTACCCTAGTTACAAGATTAGATCACTGTTAATCTCCTGGTCTTTTAATCCCTCCATACAGGAAATAACATATGCAGGAGAGCGCATGTTTTTTAAACTGACGTTATAACGGTAATATTATCTATCTACTTCGCTCCAATAGATGAGGCAATAGTAAGCATATTCCTTTCACGGTTAATCTCCTGGTTGGAGAACAGTAGTCGTTTTTTCTCTGCTGTTAATTCAAGTGGTGTAAAAAAATATGCTTTATTTAACGACGCCTGCAACAGCCGAGGTTATATCAGCGTCACCGATGTGCCGGAATTTTGTCCTGCAGGAGTTCTTTTACATGTCACTAAATCTAGTGACATGAGCCTGTCGCATTTAAGCACACTTAAATGCCATTGACCTGGGCCGGGCTCGAACCCGCAACCTCGGGCACAGAAGGCCAGCGCTATACCAACTGCGTCATTTAGGGCGACTCAAGTGGTGTATTACTTCACATGTCCAAAAGAAAAAAAAAATATGAAAAGCGTGAAGTCGGGTGATCAAACTGGCCACGCAAAAGGCTCATAAATGTTGTTCAGATATGCTTATGAAACCAGGTTGAAGTGTGTTGGAACGTTATGTTGAATCACATTCCCCTCACATCGTGAAGAGTGCATCCTTCTTGAGCAGCGAAAGTGTGTTCCGAAGAGCGCTCCATTTAAAAGGGTAGCAAAAGACAGGACACTAGCAACCTGTCCGCAAGGGTACTTGAAGCAATAAATGGATAATTCATTTCACAATTAACTGTAATTTTCACTAAATCCTGTCTTTTTTTTTTTTCGATGTCGCGTAGCTCTTATGCGATGCATAGGAGAGCATGGGTTGTTTTAAGAAAAAAGATCCTCATTGCAAGATCTATCGATCCCCAGAGTTTGTTGCAGAGGTCCTGAATCACCCTGTATACTATACAGTGTCATTCACTACGAATTAACCCGGGAGAATGCGCATAACGGGGAAAAAACCTCCTCACTCTTTCATATCCCTAATTAGTGCCTTGTTGACAATTTGTGCACCTGGAATAATCAAAGTTGTGCTTTATTTCGAACAGATGCTTGATCTTTTTATAACGCGGTGTTTTTGATCGCGTGCGCTCTCTCATGTTACAACATGAAAATGAGTTCCCCCGTATCCCAGTAAGGCGCCCGTTGCACTAAACTGGCACACTGTTGCCAACATATCGCCCTACAATTTCACTAAGTTATCAACAAAAAGTAGCTAAATCTCTCCAAAGTTTGTCGAAAAATCCTCAGAAATGTTGCTAAAAATTAATAATAAATATCACTAAATAAAATTAAGAAAAAACTTACATATGCGGAGAAAAATACAATTTCCTCGTCGTCGCCCTCTTCCGCGGAATCTGGTTGTGGAAAGTGTGGGAAGACCTGATTGTGAATACACTGCACTTGATCCAATCATTGACACTACACTTTCTGGCAAATTATAAGTATGGAAATTTTTACCTAAATATTTGATCACAACTTTTTTTTTTTAATCTAACACTATGTTAAAACCAGCAAAATCTACAGTCTCATTTGCTTCACACGAACTGTCGGCACAAAATTCCAAAACTCAAACTGCCTCGGGCCGGATCGGAGTGCAAAATCTCCGCGTTGAGAGGAAGAACCAAGATTACATTAGCTGCAGCTCGCGACTCGCCACGTGTCAATCAAAGTTGCCACCGTTTATGGGTGTTGGAGCAAGAGCTTTTAGAGAGAGACCTAACCCGTGAGAATTATTGAATCAACATCTTTCACTCCTGAGCACTGATAACAAATATATGAGATCAGGGCTTTCACGTGTGAATCATCATTAGACTATTCAGTCATGCACCCACGCCGCTTCTAAAATTAAGAAGTGCAAGACTTCAGTTCAATGTTTTAACTTCAAAGAATGGAAAATGTGGAAGACCATAAAAATTAGCAGAAAAGTCGCTAATCGTATTTTACAAAATTTGTCGCCGAGACTGATTCAAAATTACATAGATTTAGCGACTTACCACTAAATATGGCAACACTGAACTGGCAACATTGTGAAGGTGTGACTTCCCCACTCCATTGTAACTTTAAATAGAGTATTGTTCATATTTTGTGTAATTGCAACAATCACAGTTTTGAACCTACAATTACGTGCTCGTTCTTTCTGTGTTGTCGAACAATACTCACGTTATATAAAATATAACAGCTTACACTTCTGTTTTGCGTTTTATATGAAGAACGATTCTGAATTATTAATAAAATAATATTATGTATGTAAATGTATTAGTTCTGTTTACATTACTTCTGTAATAATGTGAAAATTAAAACTTATTATTTCATATTTTCTACATAACATTGTAATATTCATTTCTGCAGAATTATTGTTGTTATGTTACTTTATTGTCATAAAAGCAATATCATATTTCACATTTGTATTAGAGATTTAATTGAAACACTGTGTTGCTGCAATTAAATTATAGCATTAAAGAGAAAATAAATACTGTTATTAACTTTCGAAACAG
Source organism: Periplaneta americana (assembly GCF_040183065.1). Lineage (NCBI taxonomy): Eukaryota > Metazoa > Arthropoda > Insecta > Blattodea > Blattidae > Periplaneta > Periplaneta americana. The sequence continues at coordinate 70,451,271 of NC_091117.1, read as the reverse complement.
AAAAAATGTAATGCGAAATTGTAGTAAAATGTTACACGGTTGTATTATTAAAAATCGTGTAATGTATAAAATCAAAATACTATCAGGAGACAAAATGCTCAAGTAAAAATCAATAAGTTGAGCTTCATACCATATTTTCAATAGCGCGGTCATTGTGACCGTATGCTCTTCTTCGTGTTATAACGCGTATGCACCTTCTCCTTGACTAATACAGGGACATCATTTTATTTTTACTAACATTTTTAATATTAACCTGTCTATACCTTTAGAGAACCGGAAACACCGTTTGCTCCCCCCTCCAAGACTGGAGTTCGATGATACTGGCGTAAAACACAAATCACTCTACTAGGTATAGGATGGAAGAAAAGTAGTTCATCCATTTACGTAAACTAGGAAATATCGCGATTTTGAGTTTGATAATTTTCATTAGGTTTTTCTTTAATCAAAGTACAGTACTGTATTAAGAATAAGTGTTTTTACTCACGAAGTGAGTTATCCATGCGAACGTATTCATTATGCAGTGTATACTGTCTACAGCACATTAGCGTACAATATAGAGAAAGAAGTTAAATCGAAAAATAATCATAATATGAATATTTAAACACAATTTTGAAAATGGTGGCCGTTCATTTCGATACAGGCTTCAGTTCTTTTGTGCATATTATCGCACTATAGACTATTGCATCTAATTCCAATTGCCAGTTTCGTCCTTCGTACTAGTAACTCATGTTGAAATAATTCTGTACCTACTCTACGTACTGTGAATTCAATCTTCACTTCTGCCCGACCCAAAAATATAAAATTATTCAGACATGCTATCTACTGTCCGTCCAAGTGGTTATGCCGCAGGATTGTAGAAAGGGAGGAAATCACGTGACAGTTAATTACTTAAGAAGGACCTTTTATTTAAGTTAAATTAAACAGTTTTATATTATAATAATGTTTTCAGAAAAAAAGCTAAGACAGCCCAGCTTTTACAGAGGGGCGAGCAGAAACAGGTGGGGGAAATCGGGATGCGACGTAGGCAAACGGACAGTACCTGTGCGAAAATATGATTCAATATTGAAAGCTCTTTCGTCACTGGAAAACGCGAACATATTTCTGGAACGTACTATACTCAGTAACTCAGTACTGCTTACTATCTGCGGTCTTGGTTCTGTGTGGAGTTGGAACTTCGTTAGTAGAAGGGGTGGGATTGAAGTACATTCAAAAACTCAGGTACAATAAAAATTGAAGTAAAAATAAAATGATGTCCCTGTATAAAATGAATACATACAGAACGAAAGTACGGTATGTAAGGGAAATTATAAACAAGCCGACAGAACTGATTTAAAATATAGAAGTAGAATCAGAAAAGGTCACCAGTACAGCAGGAGAATAACGGAATGGTTTCGTGATCTGGAACTGTGCTCGTGATGTGTTCCAATCTCTTCACTTGACTTGTTTTTACGAGGGCTGAATCCGGGACGGGTCTGTACATTTAGGCACACTTCGGCGCATTCTGCAACTCCAGGTCTCCGGCGTTGCTGAGAAAGCAATAGCTTGACAGGAAGGCGGCACTTACCGATTGCACAGCTGGTGGCCTCCCCCATTTCTCGTAACAAGATTAGTCTTGCAGGCGCCTTATCTGTAACCAGTGCATATTACTCAACCTCGTTCAGTTTCGTTTGCTGTGTGATTGATTACACGTTTGTTCATTCTTATTGTGTATATTTTTGTTCGCTATGTTATTCATTAGGGACCAACGTGTGTTTATTTTGTTAAGCTATGCAAGAACAGAGTCATATGTGGAACGTGAGGTAGCTTTTATATAGAAACTAGTGGCTTGTGCAAATGCTGCAAACTCAGTTCATTAAACGTTCAAATAAAATTTTTTCAGATTTATTTTCAATGAAAAATACCACACATTTTGAAAGTTATTAGCTTCCTTAATAATGAAACATACCCCTCTGAATGGTATTTTATGCCAAATACTTTTTCTTGAACCTATCCACTTTCAGTTTTTTGAGTTTCAACGCGAAAACGCAAGTAACAATGTCAGGACAATCAGTGGGTTTTCATATGGGAGAAAAGCAATAGCTATTTGAGATCATTGTGGGTTGTAGATGAAAGTTAGGCAGGTTTGCCATGCTTTCGAACAATAGACATAGCATCTTAGTATAAACTGCTGCATGCAGAGCTTTAAATGTAGAGGGTAAAGTCATTTTATCCCGCTAAGAGATCGTGCTGAAATGATCGGGAGACTACAAAATTTTGTAGGCCTCTTATTTTATCAGTATGTAATACCGCCTTTCCTTATGAACTGCAATTTTTGCGCTCTCTCGAGCCAATACTGAAGAGAATGACGCATGTAAGTATCCACATCACACCGCCATTATGTATATTAAAAAGACCCAACCCCACTTGATTAACAAATGTAAAAATATTTGATTTTTATAAAAAATATTATCTTACACAATTAACTATAATAATGTTTCATTTGCAATGGTAATAATTTTATCAAATCACCTCGAGATTTGTAGATTTTAAAATCCAATACACGGCTCTACAGAGAAAATTACACACCGCAGAATCAGATCTGTAAATTAATTTTAGTAAGTCTTCAAGTTTTTAATAACCAATTGAATTTGAACTCTAAATATGTCAGCAATCCTGCACGTCATGGCCTTCGTGTAATAGCCTATTGTTTACTGTAATGTGTGTTTTGTTTTATTCTGAAATGCAATTAGTTCTCAAAACTGACGAAAGATGGATTTTGGAAAATAGGAAAATTATGTAGGAAAACTAGTGCTTAAATGAAAGTTACTATTTTCCTGAAAATCCTTGCATCCCAAGCTTCAAAATGACGGGTCATTCCTTAAAACCCGTTCAGCCGTTTTCCCGTAATTTCCATTACCAGTAAATATATATATATATTTCTCGGCGTACATGTTACCAAAAAATCGACGATATTTAGATTACTATAAAAATTTCAAGGGACTGGATCCATGTTAAACATAAAGAAAATTAGAAAACCAAACATTCTAACCGAGGAAAAATTAGACGAGATAGGAGCGGCCATAGAAAGAGGTCCGAGAAAATCGTTGCCTCGTTTAGCATTTCAGTGAATGTGATTTCAACAATTTCGGCAGCCGAAATTCGTCAAGTGTGTAATAACGTGTTCAAAAAGTGCCAGTCTTCTACGGCAGCAGAAGAACGTTATTTTAAGCACCTTCTGTAAATAAAAATAAGCTTAATCTAGTCACATTAATTATTAGTTTACCCATAAATCAGGGGAGACAAGACGGGCTATGACGCGGCAACTATGCTAGGCGTATGCGATAGATGTGCCGTGGGCAGGCGATTGCATCGTACGTGATAAACCCTGGACTATTGTTACCTTAAGCACTTACACTTAGAGGTGGGATGTAACAGTATTCTGTAATAAAACCAATATAATAATAATAATAATAATAATAATAATAATAATAATAATAATAATAATGGTTTATTTAACCTGACAAATTTAAGGCCATACGGCCTTCTCTAACATTCAACCACATTTTATTAGGAACACATTTGAATCGTCTCAGTTAGTAATAAATGAATAGTAAACAACTCACTGTACTTATCTCTTCTATTTTCGCCATTCCATTACTTTATTGGTCTGGAGGAGGAACGAGAAATGATGCGTTCAATGTGCACTATCAACACAAACTACAACTCAGTTTAAGAGATGTGTTACCACTACTGACGCACGGGGAACGCTATTGCCTATTACAATAAACCAAATTTACCTAATCATCGCCTAGAGCATTGTTTGCTTGTTGTTTCCTGCACGGACACAGAAACTTACCTTTCTGCAGGGGTTAGCACTTTTACAGTGACGTAGAATCTGGGAGCAGGCTTTGTCGGACACGTACTACCGATCACAAACTGCTCCAAATGCTCTACTGTGTTACCCCACAAAGGATTATTACAATATTTTTTAAACACCCTGTATATATAATATTCCATTTTTAATTTCTTCATACTATTGAGTCTTAAAACTAATTACGTTTTCGGTTTCCTAATAATAGCTTTTGCATCACAGTTCCATAACATTTTAATTGTATTTATTTAGTGCAGTTTAATATTCTATGATGGTTTATATTTATGACAACAGTTCTAATGAAATTTTAATCCCTAATTTAATTAAAGGGGGAGGGATTATATTATTACAATTTATGAAAGCATTATGTATTATATTAATGAGAAAGATAACGTGAACCTAAATAATGCTCAAATATAACAGCGTTTACTAGAAAAACGTTTTTTATAAATCAAAATAAAAGCCAAAATCCCAGAAATTATTGTACGAAACCTTGGTGTACTTTAGAACAGTAAAGTTACTTCCATGAACAAATTGACTCCATACATAATCACGCAATTCGAATGTCGAGTATAATATGATTCGTAGATAATTTTCATCTATTTTTATTGCTAAAGTAGGCCATAACATTTTGACACGTTTCTATTTTAGAAGCATCTCATTATTTTCGTGTAAAGTAAAACAGATATTGCCACGTATTTTTACATAGAAACGTATTATAAAAATGTACCACGTTTTTGGCAATATAAATCAATACAACTATATACAAATCTGCATATATTTATTTTTCATTTGCTATTACTTAAATTGATTGTGCGTTGTTTCGTGTAAGTTCGACTTAATCGGCAATAAATCTATAAGTTAGTGACTTTATTTGCAGCTTCTTCAATATCCTCTCGTGTAAAAATACATATTGTTCGTTTCACTTTCTTCCTACAACTATTCAAGCGACTCAAGTGGTGATAATAACAACAATGTTAGTTGATTGATATATTTTGTAACAGGGTTACTAAGAAATTACAATGTCATCCTGTTATTGAAAATAAAAATGTTAACCGTCTTATTGGGAATTTATTTTCTTCTAATTTTATCAAAATACTCAACACGTAGATCAAATATCGTATACGACTAGTTGTGAAAGTATTTTTATTGCTCTCTTAGGTGTTAGAACTTTACCTCGGTCGTCTTCCAACCACTCTTGCATAACATTAAATTATTTTCTACACATTTACATTGGAAATTGATTAGGGATCATGAAATAATACTTCAGAGGACCGAATGTTATGAAGGTGTCACAGTAACATTTTAGAGAACTGAACTTTTTATTTGACTATTAGCTATCTTCTGTAACGAAATGCAGTTTAATTAAATGTAATATACAACACTTAGTTTGATGTAAGAGAAAGGAAACGATAAATTTAATTCAAGATAATATTCTTTCTCGTACCGTTACAGAGATTTCGTGGAAGTAATTCTAATGCAATACACTGTGCTTCATCGAATATTATATATTGAAAGAATTCACCTACTTTACAAAAATTAAAAAATACAAACCATTGTTGGTAAAGTGGTTAACATGCTATATTATCATGGTATAATAACACTGTACAACATGCAATTTGTCCTGTTTGTAAAAATATGTGTATTCGCAAAAACAAATCTGCAGTTAGATTTTGTCCACACGTACTGTTTCTCCAAAATAAAAAATTACTTAATGTTAGTCAAATGTTGGAGTACTTTCACCTTATGGGATGCAACATGTCACTGAAAGTACACTTTCCTGACAGCCACCTGGATTTCTTTCCAAAAAAAACCTTGGTGCTGTAAGCGGTGAACACGGGGAGAGATTTCATCAAGAAAGCTCTTCAGTGGAAGGTGGAATGCAAGTATGCTGGCTGAATATTGCTGGTCACTCATCAAAGAGATTGCAAAAGCTGTCTACAAATGTAAAAGATCAAAAAATATATTTCAATTTGTGAATTTTGGCCAAACAAAGGTTGCTTTATGTACTAGTGTAACAAATTTGTGTAAACAAGTAAAAGTGTGTGTATACCATAAAAATGGTATGTGTTAGGAAAATCTGGTTTTCAGAAATGAACTCAGCACCTCTTATTTAGTTAAAATTACATAGTTCCATCTGTAGGACAGAAACAAAGTTTAAATTTGTTGTCTAGTGTAATTAATACAAAGTAATTTTCTTTTATGCATCCTGGCATTAAAACATCCTTTTTATCACGCTATAAATCGTACACAATTGGCCTAATTTTGGCACTGGTGTCAGAAAACGTTACCTAGCAACCTTATATTGCGGATTCGGTTAGCGTCGCGTTCATAAATATCTGAATTTGTAAGCAAATGGTGTGTTTTGCGTCCCTGTTACATAAATAACTCTTTTGGGACATCGATTCCCTATTTAAATTTTAGTTTGCAGTAGTCTGATCAAAATTTAAATACGCATCTGTAGTTTGGAATTGTACAGTCTACTTGATTATTTAAGAATAGAGCGCATACAATGTAAATTTTATTTCTATGTCAGTGCAGATCTCTGCACACACTTCATTAATGGTAAAGAAGTAATTGATTGTTTGTTAAAGTGCGACGCTTAACAGTCCCAACGACGAAAATAACTACACGTTCTCTCTCTGTAAACACTATAAAAGAAATAAAAACTTCAAACCATTAATATAATTTCTTTCTTTCTTTCTTTCTTTTTTTCTTTCTTTCTTTCTTTCTTTCTTTCTTTCTTTCTTTCTTTCTTCACCTTTATTTCTTTTCTTTTCTTCTTTCTTTTCTTTACTTCTTACTTTCTCTCTTTACTTCTTTCTCAATATAATTTCTTTCCTTTTTCCCTCTGATTTCTTTTCTGTTCTTTCTTTCCTTCTTACTTTCTCTCTTTACTTCTTACTATCTTCCTTTATTTCTTTCTTTCTTACTCTTCTTCCTTCTTTCTTCCTTTCTTTCCGCCTTTCTGTCATTCCTTCTTTTTTCTTTCCTTATTTTTCCGTTATTTCTTTCTTTCTCTTTTCCCTTATTTTTTTCTGTTCTTGTTTCCTTTCTTTCCTTCTTACTTTCTCTCTTTACTTCTTACTATCTTTCTTTATTTCTTTCTTTCTTTTCTTCCTTCTTTCTTCCTCCTTTCTGTCATTCCTTCTTTGTTTCTTTCCTTCTTTCTTTCTCTTCCCCTTTATTTCTTTTCTGTTCTTCTTTCCTTTCTTTTGTTCTTACTTTCTCTCTTTATACTTCTTACTATCTTTATTTCTTTCTTGCTTTTCTTCCTTCTTTCTTTCTTTCTCTTCCCTTTTATTTTTTCTGTTCTTCTTTCCTTTATTTCCTTCTTACTTTCTCTCGTTGCTTCTTCCTATCTTTCTTTATTTCTTTTTCTCTTTACTTCTTACTATTTTCCTTTATTTCCTTCATTCTTTTCTTCTTTCTTTCCTTCTTTCTTTCTTTCTCTCTTCCCTTTTATTTCTTTTCTCTTCTTTTTCCTTTCTTTCCTTCTTACTTTCTCTCTTTACTTCTTACCATCTTTCTTTATTTCCTTCTTTCTATATTTTCTTCTCTCTTTATTTCCTCCTTTCCTTCTTTCTTTCCTTCTTCTTTATTTCTTTCTTTCTTTCTATTACAGATGACATTGTTTCATTTGAATGAACCAACATATAGTCTAAGAGAACTTGTCAAAATATTGATATGAGCCAACACGTTCATAAACGAAATGAATTCATCTGGGCTATTGTTAAGAATATTCAATTATGCGTATGCAATAAAATTTGTTATTCCAGAGAAATTAATTACAATTTTTCACAGACAATTTATTTCAATTTCCACTGTTGAATTTAGAAGAGAAAAATCCACCATCATTCTCCTCTTAATGCAAACCAACCTGCGGCTGCTAGTTGTGTCCCATGGTCCCATATTTTACATAACACATTACACAGTGAGCACATTTAAATGTGGTTTATCGTATCATAATGCTAAGCAGATTATATCTCCATATGCGAAGGCCATGTTCCTGGCAAAATGCCTAGAGCGCACAAATTCCATCCCAAGAACTGCCCTCAAGAGAAAAGGAACGAAAATTTTCTCTGAAAGAGGGAAGGGAGAGGATCACCTCCTAAGTAACTCAACATTTTTTTTATACAATCGTCACAAATTTAAATTTAATTTTAAACAACGCAAATTATTTCGTAAAATCATCAGTATATTTTTGTTTTTCCTGTGTAATTGGCCTACAATAATTATTACAAAATATTGATACAGCCCTACTGAATGATGGAATCACTGAATAACTAAGAAACTAACAGCTTAAAATTAATTTTGCTTACTCAATTAATTAATTAATTACTAACTTAGCTGATCGACAGGAGTTAGTAACTCTTCAGCTCACCTAGTGACTCATTCAAGCACTAATGACACATTGGCCACCTGACAAAGTGGTCTTACTAAAAGACTAACCTTACTGACTTATTCACACAATAAATACTTCTAATTGAGCTTGCTCATCATTGCCTGATTAAATCTATAACTTTATTGACTGATTTATTGACACAAAATCTGATGATGAATATTATTTGCAGGATGACTAATGACTGACATTACCGAGAGACTGACTTAGTAATTGACACATTGAATCAATTCACGAATTGACGTTATTTAAGCATTCACTGAATATTAACTTTACTGATTAGCTTAAACTTACTGATAGCTCAACTACATGCTTAAGTGATCGTAATAAATCTCCGACTTACAATCAGTTTATTTAAACTTACTGAATTGCTGACATATCGACTATCTGATTTACACGACTTGCTCGCTGAATGGCTGTAAGGGCCGAGTAAACTACTCACAAACTGATACAGTGACTACTGATCTACAGAAAAATGAATGAATCTACCGCCTGAGGTACCTAGGGAAAGCTTTTCAGTCTTCCGTATTCTCTTAACAAATATATCATTGCCATGTCTAAGTATGCGTGGACGTAGCTACATGCAATCCACCGACTAGCTAAAAACTGTTGAAATATTCAATCTTAAATTGAGATGAACCATACAAGGCGACCAGACACTTCGCAATTAGTAGTCCAATATACATAGTGTGTTGGTTGTACATATTATTTCTTTTAACAATATCTTGATACATCTTGCTTAAGAAATGAACCTTGATTACGTGTCGCATTCCTCACGAGTTGATTTTTTACTCTCCTTGTCAGTGACTGGCTGAATCATAACTTAGCGAGTGACTGGACCACTGAACCCCGGTCGCTGACTGCACCACTGGAGCCAGTCGCTCATTAGACCACTGAAACTTAGTCGCTTACTGGATCACTGAAACCCACTTGCAGACTGGACCTGTGAACTATAGTCACTGGGTGGACCACTGAAACCCAGTCGCTGACTGCACCACTGAAACCCAGTCGCTGACTGTATCACTGAACTCCAGCCGCTGATTGCACCACTGATTCCCAGACGCTGACAGGATTACTGAACCCCAGTCGCTCACTGGACCACTGAAATCCAGTTGCAGACTGGATCATTGAACCCTAGTCGCTAGGTGGACCACTGAACCCCAGTCGCTGCTTCGACCACTGAATCCAAGTCGCTGAATGGACCGATGAAACCAAGTCGCTGATCGAACCACTGAAACCCAGTCGCTCACTTTATCAGTGAACCCAAATTTCTTACTGGACCACTGAACCCCAGTTGCCGACTGAACCACTGGAACCTAGTCGCTGACTGGATGATTGAACCCCAGTCGCTGACTGGATTACTGAAACTCAGTCGTTGACTGGGCCACTGAAATCGAGTCGCGGACTGGACCTGTAAACCCCAGTCGCTGACTGGACCTCTGAATCATAGTCGCTGGGTGGACCACTGAAACCTAGTCGCTCATAGGATCATTGAAACCTAGTTGCAGACTCAATCACTGAACCATAGTCGCTAGGTGGACCATTGAACCCCAGTCGCTGACTGGATCACTGAAACTCAGTCGCTGACTGGATCACTGAAACCCAGTCGATTACTGGATCACTGAACCCAAGTCACTGACTGGATCACTGAACCCGTCGCTGATTGGATTACTGAACCCCAGCCGCTGACTGGATGACTGAACCGCAGTCGTTGACTGGATCACTGAAATCCAGTCGCTGACTGGACCACTGAAACCCAGTCGCTGACTGGACCACTGAAACCTAGTCATTGACTGGACCTTCGTAAGTGGAGTATTTACTTATCCAACAGATTCTCAGGTAATTTATTAGAATTTAATAGATATGTCTTTTTGACTACCTGACTGAATAACTGGTTTCCTAATACTCTATACAATCATTCAATCTACATTAATCACCGACTCACCCTTTCACTCCTAATTGACGGTCTGTGTACCTGATAGAGTAAATAGATTCCCAGTTGACTCAATCATAGAAATGTCACTGATTGAAAGGCCGAATTTATTGACTCAATATTTACTCACCGATTGATATGCTGACCACCTGACTGACAGAATTACTGAAATTATAGAGAAACCGTTCAACCTTGCTGAGTGACTAATAACTCACTCATTTATAAACTGAATACCTAATTGACATGGCCTATTTTAATAAATGACTAGTTCAAACATTAATGAGCTTTTATCACAGATGCAGAAAAGTCTACATTTTCCAACTAGGTACATCGTTTAACTTACGTTGTTCCGAGTTGTTGATTGATTCTTTATCTACGATATGGTGCGAAAATAACTTCTCATGACCCAATGCCTATCCATCCCACATTGCATTTTACGCTCAAGTCATTGACAGACAGTAGATTTTCCTTCTTTTTGAGTCGCGGTATAGCACTGAGTTGAGAGATATCAGTGTCTAGAAATCAGATCTTTCACATGGTACCAGAGGATGGATGTTTACTCAAATACTCTTGAGAGCCTGGCAACTAAGCTTGAAAATATGCAAACAGAGTTCTCTGAAAGGCCAGACGTTCAAAGACATCTTAAAAGGTCCGTGGCGTCGCAATAGTCAACCGTCGTGTGTACTTTCGTTGTTAAATTCATTTCTAGCACAGCCTCAGTCACGTCCCAGAATTTGCAGGACTTTTAGAAAGAAATTATTTATATCCTTCAAAAGAAATACTGAGAATTAATATCGTTAGAACTTTAATTACGTAATATTATTGTATTTTATACACAATTAGTTAGGCTACACATTTTTGATAATTTTTTAAGTTTATGGGTACAATACACAAGCTGTAATTTGTGAGATTCTTTATTGTACTTCAATAATTTTTCCTCGTCTAAAATAAAGCTGCCTCGTTATAAAAATTCTAGGGAATATCAATTCCTTCACAACCTATTTTCCTAAACTATGAGATAGTAAACTTTTATTGCATTATGCGAATTTATGTTGAAGGAATACTAATCTTTTAATATTTGATGGAAAACATAAAGAGCCAAAATACATGGTCAAGTCATAATGCTACCGTGTCAATAGTTTAAATCTCAAGTAAAATTTACGAATATGATCACATATAACAATGACTTTGCCGAAAGTAATATCGTAATATGGTAGGCCTATTTAAAAATAGCGATGAAATTTTTAATTCGAATAAACCCATGAATTTCATTAAAATAACGTTGTCTCCATCATTAGCACATAAATCAACCCATATTCACCATTATAGTGTCCCGTAAAGAACGCAAGATTTAATTTCGTAATAAAAATAATTAATTATTGAAAAATTACAGATATTTTTATTTTTGTACCAAGATAACTTAATGCGGTTAATAATGTACACTAGGGTAAAGTTGCCTAATTTCGTGATACGCTTTTTTCACTGAATGTTACGGGATTGGGTATCTTGCTAGGAAGTTCACCGTTGTCTCAAGAGTAGGCGAAAGATGCAATTTTTCGAGAAAGATGTCTGGCGCTATGGTCGAACAGCAAAACTTTGACTGACATTCAATTTAAGAAATACGTCAGGGAATTAGGGGTATCACGGAAATAGGCAACTTTAACCTATATCAGACAAATGTCCTCCGTCACTCTATATCATCTGTAGAAAGGAAATCCGTCATAATTTCATGTTGTATTTTCACTTAAACAACGCTCCATGACAACCAGTTGCAACAAAAAGAGGTAGCAATAATATTTCCCTATTAAGCACATAAAATGCACTATCACTAAAATAGACATGTCTATAATATTTAATGATATAATTATGAAATCAAATTTCGAGTTTTTTTGGGAACAACCATTATATATAATAATCGTTAGACCGGTCCAGTTTTATAGAAACGAAGTATGGTCTCTACGGAATAGAGAAGAAAGCAGATTTACGAGTTGTGAGATGAGATTCATGCGTCATAGTTTCTGTTACATCAAATGAGACCGGAAGAAAAATGTAACAATAAAGCATCGTCCAAATAGAAAACTCTCACACTCGTCGCATGAAAGCATGGAATGGAAATCCCTTTCATAGGTCGTAACAGTTCTTCTAAGGCTAACACATGACAGGATGATGTAATGATAATGAGATGGCGATCATGATGATGATGAATGACGAAAAATAGCGATGTAAGGGTATTGCCTGATAGTGCGAAAAACGTGACGGAGACGTGAAATAAATGCCTTGAATTAGGTGAAAGGTCTTTATTCCTGGAATTTGATTTAGGTTAGGTGGAGATGGTCTTAAGGATGAATGAATGAATGAATGAATGAATGAATGAATGAATGAATGAATGAATGAATGAATGAATGAATGAATGGGGAATTGAGAGGAGATACATTAAAAATGTATACGCTAAGACGCGTTCTTGCAATGGAAGTAGGACTGAGTGGAAGTGTTTATGTGAACTCCAAGCCCGTCGGCCACTTGTCTCATTCCAATTTTCGCCCTTAAAGTTGAAGAAAGATTAGATAATTTTGAAAGACGAAAGCCGTCATAAGGAGAGCCTTCCTTTCTGACACCACCAAGAAACAGAACATTTTCCATAATGCCAATCCTCAATTACATTACCTCTTTGTCTCTCTCCTCACTTGATCTATAACTGTTGATCCAGACCTATAGGTACGAGACTCACTAACATACATCTTCGTCATCGCCATAGCGTTTCCACTCAGTTGAAAACATCAGATCTTTTCACTAAACTTTCAGCGTCGGCTTGATTAATGAGCTGAAGAGTTTATGAATCACTTTCCCCGAAGAAAACACAGAATTCAATAGCGCAATGTTGGCGTTTCATTAAAGGAATAACAAATTGCTTTTCCGTACTAGGATGGTTACATAAATGCTTCAGTTTCTTTATGGCTCTTATTGTTGAATCAACTTAGCTGGTGACAGCCTTCGTAGTTCATATAAATTATAACTAATCAGACTTAATTATCAACAAAAATTAACTATGGTGTAGAGCATACTGTCTCCTGAAATTATCACTAGTATTTGAATCTATACCTAATTATATTTAAATATTTTATTATAACATTTTTAATATAATTTAACATTTTCTGTTTGCGAAGGTGCTCCAGGTTTATCAGTTTTGGTGTCTATAATTCATAGATATGGAAATGATTACCGATAATATAGCAGTTAAGCCACAGGCGTAGCTCAGTTGGCTAAGACTCTTGCCGATCCGAGTTCCGTTCAGTTGCGGGTTTGAAATTTGATTCCCGCTTGGGCTGATTACCTGGTTGTTTTTTTCCGAGATTTTCCCCAACAGCATTGCGAATGTCAGGTAATCTATGGTGAATCCTCTGCCTTAGCTCATTGGTCATTGTTAACTTCATTTATTGCGTAATTTAGTGCTGGTGTAATTACAGAGTCGTAAGCAAATAGGATATGTCTACACTGTTTAATAGATTGTGATATGTCATTTATGTAGGCCGTAAAAAGTAGAGGTCCAAGAACTGAACTCTGTAGTACACCTGCACCCACGGTACGCCAGGAAGTAAAACGATCGCAGACCCACACACATTGTTGGTGTACTTGAAGGGAGGAAGTAAATCACGAAACTGAATTTTCTGATAGATTAAGGACTCGGAGCTTGCATAGTAACAAATCTATGTGAACTGAACCAAAGGCTTTGCTGAAGTCAAGAAGTGTATGTGGTGAGTCAAAGTATCATGTTTACATGGTTCCGCATACTACTAGAATTTTCGCCCTGTTATTGTCAGATGTTCGACGTTGACCCTAGGGCAGTAGATAGCATCTTGTTGTGTGCATGTCGACGTGTATGATGAGGATTTTGTGTAAATTGAAGGTATAAATATACAAACAGAAACATGTTTGTACTATTCCTGAGATTTTGGTCAATAAAAAGTACCGCACAGAATTTGTGTTAATTTACTCCATTAGAAAATGTGGTCCTATTTTAAAAGTAGATTAAAAATTAGAATTTATTATTTTACCTATGCAGAAAACACATATTTGTGTCTAACACTGAGAAACCATAAGGACAAATCAAGTATAAATTGAAACAGCATCCACATTTCTTGTCCTTCCTGTCAAATTACTGAAAATGGACTTAACACGTCTTGGGAGAAAGCTCTTCAACTGTTGTATCCGTCTGAAATCTGATTTGTGAACTATGTTACTAGTCACCGATGTATGCTATGGATGGGGGGAAAGAAACTTGCCACGCTACCCCATTACCTCCTGGCTTAGTGCCTCATGATGTCTTATTCGTGCCATATATGAGGTTTAAACCAGTCTTCGGACAGTCAACTAAACAAAAAATGAACAATAGCAGTAGGGATATCATTCCTACGTGCTTGAAGCTTTTAGTCCCAGAAAAAAAAATTCCCGTAAAAACATTTCTGTTAGAGGCTGAGTTAACTCCCAGAGCAGTGACGCTAAAGAAAATCGAACCCGAACCTTCCGGGTTGCAGCGCAGCACCTTAATGGCGACCCAACAGCACTCGTTAACATTCATATACCTTAATGAATAAATTTATAAAGCGACATGAGAAGTTTTCATTTGATCATGTCTCGTTGTAATTTAGTTTTTGATACTCATACTGTTAACGCGTCCATTCCTCAATATTTCTAACGACCTACGAGCAGTAGGTTTTCACGACAGTTATTTGCAAAATGAAAAGAGGACCTAACTTTATTCCTATCATTGTCTTTTCCCTCTCTGTGGTTGTATTATTATTACAATTGTTTCCACTTGCAATAAAGAGTTGGAGAGGAGTGGCAAGGAATCTACATTACAACTGAATGAGCCCCCCCATTCTTGCACAACACTTCCATTAACATCCCTATTGAATAAGTTTAACACTTTCTGAACGGCCATTATCTTTACTGGAATTCCTCTCTCTCACATCCTTTCAAGCGGCCTCGTTTCTTACGTTCTGAAAACGAAATAACCCGAAGAAGAAGGGGTTGGGTTCAAGCAGAAGATACTGCTTCACCTCGAGCCATTATTCACGAAAATACAAGACCTCGCAGCATATGTCTGCAGACAAAGCAGAGGGGGGACTTTTAATTATACACAGTACAGAATTGTGACGACATCGCGCCGCCACGAGGGAAGCAAGTGAGGTTAATGTAGAATGAAAATGTAATTCCTTAGTTTCAAAACCAGGCGCCCGGACGGCAGACAATCCTGTAATATTCTCCACATGCCGTCTTGAACAAATTCACGTTACATTTCATTGTAATCCTCAACGACTTTTGGTAAGTGCTTTAAGTGTCATTTAAATCCTACGGGTTACGAAATTACTATATCCTATATGACTTTCTAACCAAGGTATTAGTGTTCTGTTTAAATATCATCCGTATAATCAATTAGGCACTAATTAGGCTACATAAAATATATGCGTAAGTAAATTCACTGAATAAAAAAACATTCATTCCATGCATTCTTTCATTCATTCATTCATTCATTCATTCATTCATTCATTCATTCATTCATTCATTCATTCATTCATTCCAGCCTGTATAACCCATAAGTAGAGAAAATATGACGTCAGCCTCACTCCACTTCTATTGGGGATGATCGACTTCCGCGTATTGTTCTTTACATTCTCTGCCCGTGCAAGGTCCATTAGTGGCGGTACTGTAATTTTCAAGAAGGATTGTAATAAATTCATTGTATTTATAATGCGTTATCTCGTTTCAAGGTTTACAATTATGCCAGATTTCCTGTCGGTAGTATCTTTGAGATTTCTTTGCACCTAACCTGCTTTAGATTTTCGTAATCTTTCCTCCTATCATCACCTACGGAAACATACATTTATAGCATTTAAGTGATGATCTTGAAAGTCACTATTAATTTCAATTTAAAAAATGAAATAACGGGTGACGCCCTTAACTTGAGAGTGAATAAATAAATAGATAAATAAATAAAATAAATAAATAAATAAATAAATAATCAATATACAGTTCGTAATAATGAACTTACCCGAAAATTTGTGCATTCCATAATTCTTAACATGGGCTTTGTTGAAATGTGGTTTAATATTGAAATGACGAGTAGAAATAAATTGGATGGAAGCAATTCTTTCGTTTTCTTTAACAACAAAATTATCATATTCCCATTTCCTTTGGAAGTAGAATTTCTTCACGGGTTTAGAGTTTGCCATGTTCCAGTTCTCTTTAAACTGCAGTACGCGTATTGTGTATCTATTTATTTATTTATTTACTTAATTAATGATTTATTTATTTATTTATTTATTTATTTATTTATTTATTTATTTATTTATTTATTTAATTCTTGATTTGTTTATTCATTCATTCATTCATTCATTCATTCATTCATTCATTCATTCATTCATTCATTCATTCATTCATTCATTCATTCAGAGTGTGTTACAATGTTGAATGACAGCATTGACATCCGGTCATATAGCTATCACTCACTTATCAACGTACAATTTATTTAGTAAAACCAGTTAAGGCCAGTAACGTACATTTTGTAAAAAAAGGAATTAAAACTTTATTAATGCACGAAAAATCATAATGTATTCTTCAAATAAAGTAATTGGTTTGTTACCTGCATGCAACATTTCTCACTTATTTCATTTTAGTAGGATACAGAGTACGGAAAGACAAGTCGGGATTGTACTTAACTTATTTTACACAAAAAATGGACTTAATCGGCTTTACTAGTAATAGGACGATATATATACAGTATATAGGTAGACCTTTTTATATTATATGCACACATACATTTAAAAAATTATTTTACATGTCTTTTGACTTATTTATTTCCCTAATTCATTTTTCTCTTACTTTCTAAAGACATGTTCCTAAGGATTTCATTATCTGTTTATTTGTAATTCTTGATAGCGTATAGTATACCTGCCGCCGCGAGAATGAATGTTGATGCAGCCAAGCGTAATTAGAACGCTATGACTGCACTGGTAGAAAAGATGGGTTGGGTAAGAAGGGGTAGTAAGGCAGTCGCTCTGAGGAGCTACAATTCTGCAGGTCTGATTTATCCCATTAATTCATTCAATCCATTCCATTCATTTATCCATTCCATTCACTCATTCACTCCATTCATTCATCAATGCATTTATTCCATAAAAGTAGTTAATTAATGAACTCAAAATTTCAGTTTATCAATAAATTCGCCAAATATTAGAATACAAAAGATCAAACACCTCATTCTCACATTAAAATACCACTCTTAATAATGTGTTCTAAAACCAATACATTATGAAGAATAAAGGATAAATATTTCCGCACTTCCTACACTTAACCTTATTAAAATATTTTTAAAACATTACAATATTATTTATAATAATAATGCTATGTGTTACTCCATAATTTTCATTTATAAGTGTTGTACATAACTCCATATTTTTCTATGTCTTTCATTTTGTATTTGTATTTAGATCTTTATTTAGCTTTTTATTTAATTTTTATTTCTATTTTTCCATTTGTGTTTATTACAGTGCTTAACTATTTGTTTCAAGTTCTCTTTGTTTTGTGTTTATCTTTTAACTTAGGGTAAAGGTTGGTAATATTGTGATATGAGTAATATTGTGATAGTTCTTTTTGAGAATGTATTACAATTTTACTGAGCGAGAGGAAGGTCGTTTTATGCGTCAACGTATTAAGGGAATGTTCGTGGACAAGTTTATACTCAAAACCGGTCCTTCTCTCGCTCAGTAAAATTGTAATAAATTGTGAAAAAGAACTAAGCTTATAATAATATTATTTGTATCACAATATTACCAATCTTTACCATATATTGCATAAGTACCTAAAATGTTATTGCAATTCGGGTTTTGTACTGTTATAGGTAGATAAATATAAAAATATAAAAATTAAAATAAATTCGTATTTTCAGTTATTGGAATAAATCAGGCATTAATTCGAACTGAGTCAGTAATTTCAGTCATTTAATAGCATCAGTAAGTCAGTAACTACCTACGTAAGCCCAAACAATTTCAGTTTTACAGTACAATAAGGTGAGTCAGACATGATTTCAATAATTCAGTAAGTTCAGTCAATCAGTACATAAGACCAGACAATTGAAGTTGTGCAGTAAAATTAGTCACACGATCTAAGTCATTCAATAAGTTCAGTCAATCAGTAATTAATGCCAGTCGATAAAATCATTCTTTCAGTAACATCACTGGCTCACCAATAATACCAAGCCTTTATACTGACTTTCACGTCTGTATACTTCCTTGAAATTTTCTAAATCGATTTTTGTAATTTAGCAATTCATTCCCCGAAATATTTTTCAATGATAAAGTAAAAATTTCAGTGAACATACACCTACTCCTAAATGGCAAATTGGAAACTATTAAAAATTACACCTATCAATTATTTTTCATGTTTGAGCTCTCATAACCTAACCGAATAGATTCCGTACGTTATAAACTGCATTTCATGATACTACATATTCATTCATTCATTCATTCAGTCACAATTACTCAGTCACTTAGTCACACATTTATTTATTTATTTATTTATTTATTATGT